>NW_015170290.1:182495-188992 GCF_001447785.1 Gekko japonicus | reverse complement strand
GAGGGATGCTAAAAATAAGAAGAAAGGTTTCTATGCCTATGTTCGGAGCAAAAAGAAGAACAGGGATGGGGTAAGCTCATTACTAGGGGAAGACAGTCAAGCCTTAACAAGGGATGAAGACAAAGCAGAATTACTCAACTCTCACTTTGCGTCGGTCTTTAACCGTGAGGCGAGCTGTATACAAAATGAAGAATGCAGGGCATATGAAGGAAGGAGGAACTGCCAGTCCAGAGTAAGTAAGAAAATGGTTAGAGAGCATCTAGCTGCCTTAAATACTTTCAAATCTCCAGGGCCAGATGGCTTGCATCCCAGGGTGCTAAAAAAAATTGCAGATGTTATTTCAGAGCCTCTGGCTCTAATCTTTGAGATGTTCTGGAGTACTGGTGTTGTGTCGGAAGACTGGAGAAGAGCGAGTGTTGGGGATCTTCGAGAAGGAAAAAAAGACAGACCCAGGAAATTACAAGCCTGTCAGTTTGATATCAATACCTGGGAAAATTCTGGAGCAGATTATTAAACACTGTCTGTGAGCACCTTGAATGGAATTAGTTAATTGGTAGTAGCCAGCATGGGTTTATCAAGAATAAGTCATGCCAGACCAACCTTATCTCCTTTTTTGACAGAGTTACTAAAATGGTTGACTCTGGCAATGCTGTGGATACAGTGTATCTAGATTTCAGTAAAGCATTTGACAAAGTTTGGAATGAGTTAATTGGTAGTAGCCAGCATGGGTTTATCAAGAATAAGTCATGCCAGACCAACCTTATCTCCTTTTTTGACAGAGTTACTAAAATGGTTGACTCTGGCAATGCTGTGGATACAGTGTATCTAGATTTCAGTAAAGCATTTGACAAAGTTTCTCATGATATCCTTGAGGATAAGCTGGTTAAGTGTGGGATGGATGGTGCAACCATTAGATTGATTCATGGTTGGTTGAAAAATCGTACCCAACGAGTGCTCGTAAATGGCTGTGTCTACATGGAGGGAAGTCTGGAGTGGAGTGCCACAGGGCTCGGTCCTGGGCCTGGTGTTGTTCAATGTTTTTATAAATGACCTGGAGGAAGACATAGAGGGGATGCTTATCAAATTTGCAGATTACACGAAGCTGGGTGGAATTGCTAATTCCGAAGAAGACAGCGTCAGGATTCAAAATGATCTAGATAGGCTGGAACAGTGGGCTGAGACAAATAAAATGAATTTCAATAGAGATAAGTGCAAAGTCTTACACTTAGGTACAAAAAATCAAAGGCACAGATATAGAATGGGAGGGACTTGGCTTGATAGCAACACATGTGAAAGGGATCTAGGTGTTCTGATTGATTACAAGCTAAACATGAGCCTGTAGTGCGCTGTGACTGTGAAGAAAGCTAATGCAATCTTAGGATGCATTAACATAAGCATTGTGTCCAGATCACGGGAGGTGGTAGCTCCGCTCTATTCTGCTATGGTCAGGCCTCACCTGGAGTACTGTGTCCAGTTTTGGGCTCCTCATTTTAGGAAGGATGTTGATAAGCTTGAGCGTGTCCAGAAGAGGGCAACCAGGATGGTGAGAGGGTTGGAATCCAAGTCTTATGAGGAAAGGCTGAAAGAGTTGGGTATCTTTAGCCTGGGAAAGAGAAGGCTTAGAGGAGACATGATTGCAGTCTTCAAGTGTTTGAAGGGCTGTCATGTAGAAGATGGAGCAGATCTATTCTCTCTTGCTCCAGATTGCAAGACTAGATCTAATGGGTGGAAATTACAAGGGAGTTGATACCGGCTAAATATCAGGAGAAACTTCCTAACTGTAAGAGTGGTTAAACAGTGGTACAGACTGCCTTAAAAGGTGGTGGATGCTCCTTCGCTGGACATTTTCAAGCGGAGGCTGGACAACCATCTTTCAGGTATGTTGTAGGGCTATCTTTTGCCTATGCGACTTCAGAGTGCAGGGGGTTGGACTAGGTGACCTGCAAGGTCCCTTCCGACTCTAACATTCTATGATTCTAAGAATGGTCCAGGCTAGCCCAATCACATTAGCTCTTGAAAGCCAAGCAGGATCAACCCTGGTTAGTACTTGGATAGGAGACCAATGTAGAGGCAGGCCATGGCAAACTACATCTGTTCACCTCTTGCCTTGAAAACTCTACATCATATGTCAGCTGCGATTGGATTGCACTTTCCACCACTTCCACCATTGCCAGAGGTGAAAGCCATTTGGTGCAACCTGAAGGGCCAGAGCTAAAGGGTCTTGGCTCTTAGCCCATATCTCTATGCCTGTGACCTTTAGTGACCTGTCCCAGTGGATCCAGGCTATACAGTATACTAATTTAATCTTAGCTTTTCCCTAAAATCTCAAAAGTGTAACTGTTTGACAGTGCCAAAACCAAGCTTTTACCTTCTTTCCAGTAAATTTTACATGTGTGTTTCTAGAAACCTTCATGTTCACACACTGAGATTTCTGAGTGCTCATTGAGAGAGAGCAAATTTCCATTCCACGCACATTTTCTGAAAGTAATTAAGAAAAATCAGTCTTGAGCTGTTATCATTTTTCAAAGAAAAAGCACAATTGTACATGGGAAAACACAGTAACCGTATCTGACAGCTTGTGGCCTTTCCCCCTCACTGGCAGTCTTTAAGCAGTAGTTGGATAAACACTTGTCAGGGATGCTCTAGTCTGATCCTGCACTGAGCAGGTGGTTGGACTAGATGGCATCTATGGACCCTTCCAACTCTGTGATTCTATGATTCTATTCTAGTAAGAAGTAAGGATCATTCTGAATGAACCATGGAGATAAGAGGCACATATTCTAGGCTCCCTTTCTGTGCCGTCTTTCTGAGAAAATTCAGTGGATTACAAGTACCATAATAATTCCTTTTGTGTTGTGGTGCACCAAATCAGGAGACAAGTAAAGTTTAATTGAAATTTTGTATGTATAAGGATACATATGCTATGCCACAATATGCTCGCCAGATGATTTTATCATAACTGACTCAGCAATTTGCTATTCAGTAGCTGAATCTACATACACAAAATCATGTCATGGTTGCAAAGGGGACTTCCCAGTCTCTTTCCCAATCAAGCGAAATTCATCAGGAGATTTTCTCCCCCTGCATTGTTCCTTTTCATGCAGGTATTGAATCCCAAGTCCCTCCCCCAAAATAATGGCAACAGCGGCCTTTGCCATGACCCAGACTTGAAGTCATGAAGCTGTCTTGTACTGAGCCAGACCATTAAGACATAAGAACATAAGAAGATCTTTGTATTGTTTTTAATTGGGTGCATTTTATACGCTGTTAGCCACCCCAAGTCCCATTCTGGGGAAAGGGAGCAGAATATAAATTTGATAAATAAATAAAGGACCCTACTGTATCAGAGCAGTAGTCCATCAAATCCAGCTTCCCATCTCACACAGTGGCCAACCATTGGTCTATCAAGTGTAATCTACTCAGACTGTCAGTGGCTGTACAGAACCTCAGTTTAAGGTCATTCGCATGAACTACTTCCTGATCGTTTCAACAGGAGATGTCAGGAATTCACCCCAAAGCCTGCAAAGCAGATCATCTTACACTGAGCCACATCTCCTTCCCTTCCCAGTCAATCTTCTTACTAACCATGAAGATGCAGTGTTCCCTTAATGCTTAAGTGAAGAGAACACTGGTGTCCATCTGTGCATTTCATTGCAGTCCAGAGCTTCATGCTTCGCAGTATGACATGAGAAAGAGAGGCAGGAGCTGGATGGCAGAAACTGTTTAAAATACCAGCTGTGAATATATAAAAATGTATAATGTAAAAATGTAGTGCTCTATAGTATTTTGAAGAAGAAACATCTTAAAAGCTTGATTTCACAGAATCACAGAACAGTGCATATCTGTGATTTCCACCCTCAGCTGGAAGTAGTACAGCCCAGGAGAAGCTTTGTCGCTTAAGTTTCATGTTTGTATCAGGCGAGGCTTGATTTAAATGTGATTCCAGTGGGGGAAAAGCTCTCATCTGTAGGACTTTGTATTTGCACAGTATCTCATTTAAACAGGTCTGCTACCCATGCAAAGTAGCTGATATAAATGCTGTCCCCACCAATGCTCCAAGCTTGTGAGCAAAAATTCAACTTTGTGAGCCACTGGCATTAAAGTTGTCCATGAGCAATTTGGCTTCTGCATAAATTAGTTTGCTCTGGAGCCATCCTTCCTGAGCTAAGACAAAAATGTATGAGCCAGAGGCTAGAAAACCGTGGCCTAGCTCGCACTAACTCAGTTTAGAGGGAACACTGACTTACTGTCCCCCTTTTCCCCTCTGGCCTCCATGGACTTTGGCACAGCTGTGCTGGAAGACTGAGAGAACCTCCCACCCACACGCAACTTGTTTAAAATATGTTCCGAGCTGGTTTGTAGCAGTAATAAAAGATGAGGAATCCAATGAAGTGTCGACCACCCCAAACTAAATCAATAAAACTAAAATGGCAGCAAAATAATCGAACCCAGCAGTGAAGCTGAGACCAACCCTATACATTTGTAGGGGGTAGGGAGCTGCTAATTCCCCTAGGGTCTCTCCTTCTCCCAGCTCAAAGTCCAATGAGAAAGTAGGAGGCGTGCGCAAAAAAAACCTCCCCCAATCCCCAGGGCGATTCTTCCCACCCCATGTAACATCAGAGATAAGTTGTGGGTTGTCCTCAGTTCCCACAAGCACAGTGCCCACTTCGAACTGAGACTCTGGTGTGCATGGGGAAGGGACTTGAGCTTTCCCCTATGCCATTTTCATGACCTGAAATGCTATGGCAGTACTATTTGTTTTTTTGAGCCAAAAAACTCCCCCAGGATAGTTGTTTGTTGGGGCAATGGCATGGGGGGAGGCTAAAGCCCTTCTCCATGTGCACCCCATTCCCCATCTGAATTGGGCACCACATGCATGGTAACTGAGGAGAACCCACAACTCACATCTTACAGTTACACAGCTCTTTGTATCATGAATACTAGAGATATACACAACCTTACGGACATTACTCTGGCATGTTACCTAAAGTGGCTTTGCATGGGTGGCAATTTAGTTTAAATGAGATTCTGTGCATATACAACCCCCTACAGGGAAGTGAATTTTTCTCAGCCAGTGTCTTGTTTAAATTAGGTCTGACTTTCGGAGGAGGCCAACTTCAGTATTCTTAAGAACCTCTCTGTTTTCAGACAGTCAACTGGAAGCCAAAAGCCAGAAATATATTTGGCCATACAACCTAACCTTTGCACAGGTATTCAGGTTCTATAGTAAAGTTGGTACCACTTAGTCAGAAAAGGTGCATTGTTATGGAGCACGTATGACCTGGCAGCTGTCGTTTTAGGGGAGGTGAACTTTCTAATTCAACATCCTATCTGTTTTTTCCAACTTCTGAAAACAAGTTTTTACCACAGCTTGATTAACATTGAGCATCCTGGGGAGAGAGCATCAAATTGCTTCTCAGGCTTTGTTCAGTCAGGTGACACCAGTTGGCCACTCCTGGCCTAAAGAAATCAAGACTAGGGCTGTAACTGCAGTCTGCTGGCAGGTATTAAGGGCATAACTACATAATACACCTAACACATGCTGCATCATGGATGCACTACTAGACTCACAGTCAGAAACATACATGGGAGGGACTCACCTTAAAAAAGCACTACTTTGCTCAGCACTGTGAGGGAGCGCTGCAAGAGGGGAGAAGGAGCTTTCAGTTTTCCTCCTACCCTGCTTGTGCCAGTGGAAAGGGGTGCAGGAAAGGGCTTTTCATCCCTTTTCGCTGACTCGACCTGCCCTAGGAAGTTTGGTCCTAAGTCATCCACTCCAGCTTAATGACAGCCAAATAGATCTGTCCCAGTCTGATTCCATGCAACCTGCATCTATTGGCCTCTTAACAGAGCAAGGGCATGTGGAATTTCAAGAGAAATCACTCCTGAAAAATGAAGAGTAGCTACCTGCAGCCCACCAATGCACAAGTGCAATTTGGTTTGGACCTATAAAAACCTAAAGAGCCTGGTATCAGGACATCAGAAGGACCACCTCCTCCTGCCCATTCACTGAGGTCATCATCTTAGGTCCTGTTTCAGGAGTCCCTGTCTTAAGGGGCTGGGTGGGTAGGCTATCAGGGGTAGGGTTAGGGATAGGCTATCAGGGGTAGGGAATTTTCTGTAACAGCACCCCAAGTCAGCAGTGTCTTCCCCTGATACCCATTTGGAGTTATGCCTCCTATCCTTTAGGGAGCATATTAAAACTGTATCTTTCTCTTGAGTGTTTAGCAACTAATCATCACTATATCTAATAGCCAAGTTGCCCCCTCCGTGCGGATCGCTATATCCGCACTTCGGGGGCACTTGGGGGGCCGGGGGAGGTTTGTGCACACGTGGGCCAGTCCCCACGTGTGCACAAAAATCTAAAAACTGGACAAAAATATCGGGGGGATACTTAAATCCCCCCGAAACTTACAGAACGTCCCCTGCACATGCGCAGGGAACGCTCTGCTGCTGTCCTCGACGCCGCCACTTTGGAGCCGGCGGCCCGGCCGGCC
>NW_015170290.1:137597-182316 GCF_001447785.1 Gekko japonicus | reverse complement strand
GAGGAGACGAGCGAGGCCCCGCGGCTGCAGCCACCGGGGCTCGCAATGGAGGGGAGGGGCGGGAAGAGACAAGCAACATTTTGTTGCGGGTCCACTCTTGTAAGTTCTATTTCTCTTTTTGCTGCCTGTCCATTTTTACTGGTACTCTTATGTTACAATGTTGTATTGTTTCTTTATCTAATAATTTTTACTCACTCTTCCTATAAGAGCTCTGAATGGTGTACACAATTCTTCCTTCCTCACTTTATTCTCACAATAGCCCTGTAAGGTAGTCGAGGCTAAGAGAGAGAATCCAAAGTCACCCAGGCAGACTGGGGATTTGAACCCTGATCTCTCAGATCCTATTCCCTCACTTTGACTACTACACCACACTGGCTTTCACTGGCTGTTTTTAAAAATTATCTTAATTCATGTGGATTTTGTCTGATATTGTTTTATCTTGGATTCTAAGCTGCCTGGAAAAGGATGGTATAAAGATTTTATGAATGAGTGAATAATTTTTAGGGATTCATTAGAAGAAGAAGAGAAGAAGAGATTGGATTTATACCCCACCCTTCACTACCCAAAGGAGTCTCAGAGCAGCTTACAAACTCCTTTCCCTCCCCCTCCCCACAACAGACACCCTGTGAGGTAGGAGGGGCTGAGAGAGCTCTGACAGAAACTGCTCTTTTTCAAGAACAGCTCTTATCAGAGCTACGGCTTGCCCAAGGTCATCCAGCAGGTGCAAGTGGAGGAGTAGGGAATCAAACCCGGTTCTCCCAGATTAGAGTCCGTGCACTCAACCACTAAACCAAACCACTACACCAAATGTCAATGATAAACTTATGGGATTCAATATTCTAATTCCCAAAGGAATGTAGAACTGTGATAAAATGAAAGCTTTTACACAAGAGGGCACCATAGTCCTGCAAAGCATTTGGGCTCAATGCATAGTGTCAGCTATGCTGCCATATGGTTTATGGGCCCGGGTTCGCTTTCATGACCTGTGTGCCAGTTGCTGCCGCATTCCTTTCTTTTCGCTTCCCCCCTCATTATCACTGACCTTGTAGCCTGCCTGTGTAGTGTCTTCCCATCAATTAACCGTGTGACTAGTTTCGTTTCCCAGCCTCGGCTCTAACTGCCCTGGTCCTCCTTCCCGCCCGCAGGAGTCAGGCCGATTGGCCCATAAGTGGGGGGTACATTTGAATACCCTATATCTCTCTCTGCTTTCTGTGTAGTAGTTATTCCTAATAGTGATTATGTTTCTGCAACCATAGTACTAGCAATAATGTATAACCTTCAAAGAAGCGGGTGCTCCGTTGATTGACTGTGGGTCCTGACACATAGCAGTTTCTATGTACATAATATTTCTGTTCCAGTGTTTTTACTATAGACTATGGGGCAGATCTTCACATAAACTACTGAACACTGAAATTCTTACACTTCTCTGAAAACACAGACCTCTCACAAACGTTCTGTCTGAACAACTATAGTATCTCATTACCTTAGAAACACTTACTCAGGGTGAGATGACTAGGTATACAACTAGACATTTCCCTTAGCAGATCTGAACATCAATACAGCAATATCGTTCATTGTGGTGCATACCACAACCTGCCACTCCTGGGTCTTTTCCCAGTGCATTGTGGGAAGTTAAAATGATTTTCAAAACTGGAAATCATGGTATTCCATAGAAACCTATCAGGTATTCCCCAATGAAAAGATCAAAGATACATTCCTTTGAAAGAAAATTTGCCTGAATTGTTGTCCTGTTGTCCCCTACTCTCTGTTACATGGAGGTCAACACAGCCTGACCAGCACATAATCTGGATGTTCACCCTAGAATGCTCTCCCATCCTCAGAATTCTCTCTTAATTGCACATTCCAGGATAGATGTGCATAAGTAGATGAGCCAGTTTTTCCGGTAACGTGGGTTATAAATTGAAATAATAAATAAATAAACAAATAAATAAAATAAGTATCTATGCATAAAACTGATGTAGAAAGGATCTGGGCAGGTTAATACATATGAAAATTACTTTCATAAGATGGTGAGAAATTAGAAATGTGCATAATGTGCGTGGTGCTTGGCTGATAATTTCCATCAAGAATTTGTTCAGGGGAAAAGCAACTGTCAGAGGTCACATGTCAAAGCTTTCCTGGCTCTGTTTTCACATCAGGAAGGTCATTTGTTGTGGTAATGTCTCTAAGTAAATATCAAGCCACACTTTTAAAAAGATTTATGTCAAACAGAAGGCTACTTTTCATATCTTTCATACTGTGTCTTTGTCATCAGAAACCTTTTGGAAAACACTGAACTTCAAAATGCCTCCAGTCACTAAGGGAATTTCTGGGGAACCTGTTACAAGACTTGGTTAGTTATTCAGATGTTTAGTTTGCTAGAAGTTAAGAACAATGGAAAAGTTATACTCACTGGAAACTTGTGTTTTGCAAAGAAATCCCTGGGGAAAAAATTAAGATGCTTATTAATTAAATATTTATTATTTGTAGACAAAATATAATCTTAAAAATTCATTATGCACTGACAGATTTATCTAGCAGGCTAAAGTAAAAGGGGGTAGTATAAAATCAAAGCCACAGGGTCAATCCAACATGCAGTTAGGAACAGTTTAACCCATTGTTTTCAGAGGTCTTACGCAGGTCTCACTCTCTTTGGGGTTGTGTATATGCCGAATACAAAGGTTTTCTTTCAGATCCTTAACAGTTAGTTTTCTGAAATGCTGACAGATCAGCTCCAAGCTAGCCTTCTGTTCAATAATAAATTAATGTTATTTTAAAACCATGGTAAATAGCAATCTAAATATAAGCCAAAACATTCCAAGGCAACTCAGCTCAAGGTGGAAAGGATCTATGAAGAGTAATGTATATGAAAATTATGTTGCTAATATATTAAGAAATTGGAGGTGTGCATGGATTGCCTGATAATTCCCATGAAGCATTCACTGTGAGGATGATAAAATCAGATGTGTGTGTGTCTGCCTGCATGTCAAATGCAAATCACAGATGGAAATTTGACAAGCTTCTCACATCCCACCCTATCATCTCCACATATTAACCCACCTAGTATAATCTATGTCTAGGCTTCCATCTGGGGTTTCCATTCCAACACTGGACAGCGAGTTGGATCCAGCAAATCCATTCTGCTTGTGGGAGTGTTTTCCTTTGGTGAAAACAACCTTTCCCTCAAGATGTAGACTTTTGCAACAGGGGAAATTTCCTCCCACCAAAGGAAATCACCTCTGATAGTAGAACAGATCTGTGGGATCCAGCCCACAATTTTTTTTTATTATTTTGCATCACTTCTAACACAATACTCTCCAATAGGCACTTCACACATTCAGCTAAGAATCATCCAGTTATGTATCACTGATTGGATATTGAATAATGAAGGCATTTAGATAACAGTCTTATGCAGTGTTTTTCTAGCCAAAGCCCTTTCTTCCCCCTCCAGTAACTTAGACTGGAGTCACTCTGCACAAGATTGCCCTGCAAATCTCATGGCTTTTGATGTGCAGGATTTCAAGCTTTGACTTGAATGGGTAGACTGAGAACAATCAGCAATTTCACTAGCTACAAGGCAGGGGCAGAGCACTGTTCTTCCATCAGGAGGTTTGCTTTATAAAACCTGAGTCCCTTTTGTTGTAAAATCTGTTTTGGCAGAATGGTGTTTAGAAAGGCTACTGTGCAAGAAGGAAGTAATGGTATGGGAACATTGCATCTGGGAAATCACTGCTGTGACCTACTGTCCTACATTCAAAAGGAGCCTTATTCTAAACATGAATCATAGCTTTAAGATCCAGGAAGTGGTTTCCCCCATCATTTGTACTAAAACACAAACATAGCCAGTAATAATGCAAAATACATCAAAATAGTCTATGAAACAAAGGTCCACAGTGTGGCACCCGTGGGCACCATAGTGCCTGACAACACCTTTCCTTGCACCCAAAAAGTGTTTTTTGGAAAGTGAATGGGGGCCCCTGGGGCTTTTGCTCAGTAGGGTGTCTTATTGGAAATTGGAGGTCTGATCAGCTATGTGAATTCCCAAAAATGTTCCAATGGCAACTGCCACCACGCTGTTGCTTTTATTCTCTTACTTGTTTTAGGGTATTTTTTTAATTACCTCTCTTCTCCCCGTGCTTGGACTTCCTCTGTGAGTGTGTGTATGTGTGTGCATGCACAAATGCATCTGTGGCTCCACCTCCTGCAGCACCCATTTTGTGGTTGTCTCTGCCTCCTGTGGCAGCCCATCACCCTGGGTCAGAATTCCAAATGTGCCCATAACCTCAAAAATGTTGGGGACCCCTGCTCTAGAATAACAATTCTTGTCAAATGTATAACATTTTACCTCACCATTGCTCTCTAGGAGCTTTAACCTTCATAACAACCCAGAAAGATAAGTTTATCTATGAATGACTTGTTGGAATATGCAAGGTCTGTTGTGCACAGATAGAGAAGATGCCAAGAATATCCTGCAGGGGGCAGCAGAAGGGACAACTAGTTAGCATAGTGAGATTAGGGACTTCCCACTATTTTCAAATAGTCTCCTTCCTGTCTCCTGATTGGCTCAGTGCACCTGCTGATTCCCTCCCTTCTGACTAGTTAGAAAGTTAGATGTCTCTTTCTCTCTCCTCTTTCTTACAAAGTTTGTTCTACTCTTCATAAACCAACTTTATTCTTTAAACAGCTTGTGCTCCACTTTACTGCATATCTACATTCTGCCAACATGACTAGTTCAGGACACTCAATAAGCTTCGTGGCAAGCAAGGATATGAATCTGAGTCTCCCTAATCCAACCTCTAACCATTTTTCCACAATGGCCCACTAAAAAACAAGCTGCACCATCACATAAGGACTATAAAACATACAAATATAGACTTTATACCTTTATTCTTCCCCAATCATTCCAGCAATAAATATAAATATATACAGCCCATCCTCTGAAGCTGCCATTTCCTCCAAGGTAACTGATCTCTACAGTGTAGAGATCAGTTGTAATTCTAGGGGCACTCCAGGTAGGTTTGCCACCTGGGAGCATTTGGAGTAGGACTGCCAATCTCCAAATGGGGGCTGAAGATCTTCTGAAATTACAATGGATCTCCAGACAACATAAATCAGTTTTCGCAGATAAAATGGCTGCTTTGGCATTATATGGCATTATACCAGGGCCATAGCCACAGTGCGGCATCTTGGGGCTAGGCCCCCCGACTTACTGGCAAGGCCCATGACTTCCCATCCAGCCAAGGGCCCCTGAGAAGTGGTGAATGCAGGGAAGGAGCTGGTATTCCTTTAATTTGATTAGCCAGTGCCCCCTAAGAAATGTAAATGCTCCCCAACTAAAAAAATATATCTGGCTATGGGCCTGCATTATGCCCTGCTGAGATCCCTCCCCTCCCCAAACCTTGGCCTTCTCAGGTTCCACCTCCCAAATATCCAGGAATTTCCCAACCCAGAGCTGGGAAACCTGATTTGGAGGGCCGGAGGATTTGGAGACAGGGACTAGGAAAACAATGTCATGGCACCAGCAGTACTCTAGATTAAGTGGATTCCTAGAGTATCCCTCTAATGTAATCACACACACATACACATTTGTTCCTACTGCTCTATTAAACCACAGTGTGGGTCAGAGTGTGGGGGCTGTTGTAGACAACCTGGAAAGCCTAGGTCCAGGTCATAGGGTTGCCAGGTCCCCCCTGGCCACTGGTAGGTGATGAAGGGTAAGGTGGCCAGATCCAAGTAGGGAAATTCCTGGAGATTTTGGGGTGGAGCCTGGGGAGGACAGGGACCTCAGTGGGATACAATGCCATAGAGTCCACCCTCCAAAAATGTCCATTTTCTTCAGGGGAACTGATCTCTGTAGTCTGGAGATGAGCTGTAATTCCAAGGGAATCCCCAGGTTCCACCTAGAGGATGGAATCCCTATTTCAGGATCCTTCCCAATAGTTTGAATCTGGAAATCCTAAGCCCAGCATGTACATTCACAGGCGTTTAGATACCTAGAACATGTTGAATAGCCATCGCTATAAGTCAGAGATGTGCTCTTGTTGGATGTAGCCTTTTCTGTCCGTCCCCCCCCCCATTCAGTAACCTTTGCACTCAATAAAACAGATATGAGTACATCACAGGCAATCATACAGTGTTATTCCATTCAAGATCCATTAAAACAGGGTTGTCGAAACCTGTTGTAATTTTGAGTATGCTGTTCAGGTGTGTATCTGTAAGCTGCAAACCTATGATGATGCAGCAGAAGCAGATCTGGAAGAAGAAGCAGAAGACAGCCAGTTCCACTGCGGGCCTGATGGAAGCCCTCCGAGGACCTGATCCGGCCCCCGGGCCGCGTGTTTGACACCCCTGCATTAAAATCCTTAGACTGGAGTAGCTGTATTTAAGATTGCATTGCAAATCTGATGTTGCACATAGATCGCTTTTGCTGGATTTGGAGCCTAGAAGCTTAGGTTTGATCACATTAGTTCAGATACTGAGTAGGGTGGAGAGAATGTTATGGCTCTCTGACTAGATTCTGAAGGCAAAGAGAAAATGTAAGCATGTGGGACTTGTTATGACTTACCCACCCACATATTTACTCTAAAGCTTTGCCACCCCAGAAATCTGGCAAAGGAAAACCCATCTGCTAAATATTCCTTATGTAAGAGGAATGCTTGAAATGTGGCATGTTTGAGCTGAGGTACATTGGCAAGAGTTTATAAGCAAGTGAACAGAAAACATTAATATTCATTTTACAAGCAAAGCCAAAGTTATGAGCCAACAAGACTGCCCACAACAAGGAAGTAAGAATGTTTGTTGATTTCAAGCCAACCCAGCTGACTCTGTAAATGCATGGCTGTCTCCAGAAAAGACTCACTCTGCCTGATTGCCACTAGCATGCACTGAATCCTGAGAAAAGTCATTTTCAGCATGCCAACACAACCATCCAATGATAGCCCATTGCGATGGCAGGCTAAAAGCAAAACAAAGTTGAGAATGCATTCTTAGCAGTCTTCGATCCTAGGATTACAATTTGTCAGCTGGTACTGGGCAACTCCGCACCCTAAATGATTTGAAGGGGGGGGGAATGGAGTGGAAGCACAGACATTTCCCCAATTTTTATGATAAAGACCATCTCTATGGTTAAATCCCACCCATCCTAGGCACAGCCCCCTGAAGCTCCCTAGGTTTGCCTGTGCAGGACTAGCAATTCT
Source organism: Gekko japonicus (assembly GCF_001447785.1). Classification (NCBI taxonomy): domain Eukaryota; kingdom Metazoa; phylum Chordata; class Lepidosauria; order Squamata; family Gekkonidae; genus Gekko; species Gekko japonicus. The sequence goes on along the minus strand of NW_015170290.1, from coordinate 175,120 downwards.
GTTTGACCCCCTTCTGATGCCACAGCTGGAATTCAGCATGTGAAGTGTCTTTCCCTATAGCACCTAGGTGGTGAAGGGTTGAGTGACTTGGCCCTTCACTGGGAGCTGCATGTGGATTAAAAGTTGGCATGGTTGAATAATTATATATAGATATATAATAGAAGAATTATCATAATTTGTTCATCGCTGCATGAGCCAACAAAGTTAGAGTTCAGTGGAAGCATGGGTACTTAGAAAAGAGCAGTTGGACAGAGAGAGAGAGGGGAGAGAGGGGAGTGTCAGTTATCAGCCTCAGTTGATAGTTAGTGGGCTGCACTAAGAGCAGGGGAGGCAGGACATTCCCATTCCACTGGCGGAAAATTTAGACTGGCTCCGTCCCCTCAATAAGCCCTGGTCTCTTTCTAGGATTTCCACCTTAAGCTGGGCCTGGGATTCTCTCAGAATTACAACTGATTTCCTCAGCAGAAGGGCTGAGTCCTCTGGAGGAAATGGCCGCTTCAGAGGACAGCTTGTATGGCATCACATCCCCACTGAGCTTCCTCCCCTTCCCTAACTCCATCCTCCCCAGGCACCACCCCCTAAACCTCCAGGACTTCCTCAAGCTTATCTCCCAACTAGGGATGCCACTCTCCAGCTGGGACCTGGGGATCCCCCAGAATTACAACTCATCTCCTGACTACAGAGATCAGTTCCTCTGGAGAAAATGGAAGCTTTGGAGGGTGGACGCTATGGCATTGCATCCCGCCGAGGTCCCTGCCCTCCCCAGGCTCCATCCCCAGATCTCCAGGAGTTTCCCAACCTGGATCTGGCAGTCCTACTCCCCCATTCCCTGCCAGTGTCTGGGGGGAGCTGGCAACCCTACTCTCAACCAACAAACCATTTGCACCATGGGGGGGGGGGCAAAGCGACAGCGAGGCAACCCCAACACAACACCGTAACACGAATGATATCACAACACCTTTCCGGCATTAAAAATGACCACATCATTATTTGTTACAGCAGCTGTTAAAGCCTTCGGACAGCATGGAGCAATGGATCCAGGCATTGCTGACTGATGTACTCCAATCCAGCCCACTTGCTGGGGAGGTATCATGTGATAGCATAGGCAGGATTCCACTTGGGCAGCAGCCACTAGGTGGTCTCCCCTGCCACTTGAGGATGAGGGCGCCCTGACAGCCCCCAAGCTGTCATGTGAGCCTTCTGGGGGATCTCCAAAGATGGGGGAAACAGGCAAACAAGCCACCTTTCCCCAAAAAATGGATCCTGCCCCTGGTTGATACCACCTAACACTGTAGTGGCAGATAAAAGAAATAACAAAACATGAAGCAAGATGCAAAGACAACGCCCATAACATTCCTGTAACGCAATAAACAAAGGGAGAGGTGAATGGGGGAAACCACAAGGCAACTGGGCCTGGCAGCGCAGCAGGGCCCAACTTATAGCAGCCAGGCAGACCTGAGGTAGAACCCTCTCAGTGTGGTCCACTGACCCAAGATGCCTCCCCCAGCCAAGCCAGGTTAAGACTGACTGGCCACCAGAGGAGGGAGCCATGGGTAGAAGCTCACAAAGGCACAGAAGCCTCCCCCAGCCATTAGGTGACCGCACGGCCAGTCCAGCAGTCCCACCTGCCATTGCCTCCCTCTTCACCACCCCCATGGGACTGCATACAGGGTCCGGGTGAGTCTGGGGCCTCTAGCATTTCAAAGTCTCCTGTGGTTTGACAGTTTCTCATATAAGAGACTGCTAGGATTTTTTAAAATGAATTTTAAAAGTAAGGTGTGGTGGCTTGTTGCCATAATATCAAAAATGAGAATCCAGTGAGCCTCTTTCCTTGGGCATATTGGCTGATATGCAAAGTCAGATTTTTCTGTAGGCAGAAAACAGTTGAAACACTTTCTTTGGAAGGTTTTAAAAGGTTTTTAAATGAGAAACACATGGGGCAAAGATCTGCTTAAGCACACACTGCTGAATGAATTTTTAAAATGGTGCCGATGCAAGTGTGCTCTCTTGCTTCCCAAATGGCTTGATTTTACAAGAGAAAGTTCAGACATCAGAAATTGTGCAGTGATACCAGTTTAATCCATAAAGGTCTGCTTTTTTCCAGTGTCAGGAAAGTTAGCTGTGAGTACAGGCCACCATCGACTACAGAACGGGAGACAGATGTCACTGTCTGAACAATCATTTTTAATCCGTAAGGGAGAAGCAATGAAATCACATCAAACAGCCCATCTGATCACAGCCACAGAGAGAAGAGTTAACTTTAATTGGATTAGGACTTACACTAAGCAGGTTCTATTAGCACCAGCTCTGGTATACAGTTTAGCCCACCAGCAGTTGTCATGGTTGCCTGGCCTGTGGAAAGACTGGGATGGGAAGATTTTGTATTCAGACTGATGGTGAGGGGGCACAAGTTTAAGAGATCCCTATGTTTAAGATATCTGGGAAAAGTTTCCTGCATATAGTATGATACCTGTAGATTCTTCAACATGTGACCTATTTAGGGCAGGCATCTTCTTGAATTGCTTGTTGAAAGTCACTGTGCTGGTTCTCAGGAAAACATATGAAATCATATCCAGGTTGGGAGCAGGAGAGCATGAGCCATTGTTCATACATATAAGAAATATTTATACAGGAACCTATGTTGTTGTTGCTGTTGTTGTTGTTCAGTCACACAGTCGAGTCTGACTCTTCGCGACCACATCACGCCAGGCCCTCCTGTCTTCCGTCGTGCTCCAAAGTTTGCTTAATTTCATGTTCGTTGCCTCGACAACACTGTCTAACCATCTCATCCTTTGCCGTCCCAGTCTTCTTTGACCTTCAATCTTTCCCAAGATCAGTGTCTTCTCCAGTGAGTGCTCCCTTCTCATTTGGTGGCCGAGGTTTTTTTCAGCTTCAGTATCTGGCCTTCCAGAGAAAAGTCAGGGTTGATTTCTTATTCTTTGGCGCTCGACCTTCCTTATAGTCCAACTCTCGCAGCCATACAGTACTACTGGGAATACCATTGCTTTGACCATACAGACTTTTGTTCGCAGGGTGGTAATGTCTCTACTTTTTAATATGCTGTCGATGTTTGCCACCACTTTTCTCCCAAGGAGCAGGCATCTTTTAATTTCATGGCTGCAGTCACTGTCTGCAGTGATCTTGGATCCCAGGAACGTGAAGTCTGTCACTGCTTCCACAACTTCTCCTTCTATTTGCCAAGGAGTGATGGGGCTGGATGCCATGATCTTAGTTTTTTTGATGTTGAGTTTCAAGCCAACCTTTGCGCTCTCCTCTTTTACCTTTAACAAGAGGCTCTTTAGGTCCTCTTCACTTTCTGCCATTAGAGTGGTATTGTCTGCATATCTGAGGTTGTTGATGTTTTTCCCAGCAATCTTAATTCCGGCTTCTGAATCATCCAGGCCGGCATTTCACATGATGTACTCTGCATATAAATTAAATAAGCAAGGAGACAATATACATCCTTGTCATACTCCTTTTCCTATGCTAAACCAATCAGTTGTTTCATATCCTGTTCTAACTGTCACTTCTTGACCCTTGTACAGGTTTCTCAAGAGACATGTGAGGTGGTCTGGTACTCCCATCTCTTTAAGGACTTGCCATAGTTTGTTGTGATCCATACAATCAAAGGCTTTAGCGTACTCAATGAAGCAGAAGTAGATGTTTTTCTGGTACTCCCTTGCTTTCTCCATAATCCAGCAAATGTTGGCCATTTGATCTCTAGTTCCTCTACCTCTTCAAAACCCAGCTTGGACTTCTAGCAGTTCTCTATCCACGTACTGTTGAAGCCTAGCTTGTAGGATCTTTAGCATGACCTTGCTAGCGTGTGAAATTGTGCGATAGTTTGAACATTCCTTGGCATTGCCCTTCTTTGGGATTGGAATGTATACTGACCTTTTCCAATCCTGTGGCCACTGTTGTGTTTTCCAAATTTGCTGGCAAATTGATTGCAGCACTTTAACAGCATAATCTTTTAAGATTTTGAATAGCTCAGCTGGGATACCATCACCTCTACTAGCTTTGTTGTTAGTAATGCTTTCTAAGGCCCATTTGACTTCACATTCCAGGATGTCTGGCTCGAGGTCAGTGATTACACCATTGTGGTTGCCAAGGGCATTGAAGTCCTTCTTGTATAGTTCTTCTGTGTATTCTTGCCTTTTCCTAATCTCTTCTGCTTCTCTTAGGTCCCTACCGTTTTTGTCCTTTATCATGGCCAGCTTTGTATGAAACGTTCCCTTGATTTCTCCAATTTTCTTGAAGAGATCTCTAGTCCTTCCCATTCTATTGTTTTCCTCTATTACTTTGCATTGTTTATTCAGGAAAGTCTCCTTATCCTGTCTTGTTGTTCTCTGGAAATCTGCATTCAGTTGGGTAAATCTTTCCTTTTCGCCTTTGCCTTTCGCTTTCCTTCTTTCCTCTGCTATTTGTAAAGCCTCATCAGACAGCCACTTTGCTTTCTTGCATTTCTGTTTCTTTGGGATGGTACTGATTGCTGCCTCCTGTACAATGTCACGAACCTCTGTCCATAGTTCTTCAGGAACTCTGTCTATCAAATCTAGTCCCTTAAACCTATTTTTCACCTCCACTGTATATTCATCAGGGATGTGATCTAGGTCAAACCTGAATGGCCTAGTGGTTTCCCCAACTTTCTTCAGTTTGAATTTTGCAATGAGTAGCTCATGATCTGAGCCACAGTCAGCTCCAGGTCTTGTTTTTTACTGACTGGATAGAGCTTCTCCATCTTTGACTCCAAATTATATAATCAATCTGATTTCGGTGTTGCCCATCTGGTGAGGTCCATGTGTAGAGTCACCTCTTAGATTGTTGAAAGAGGGTGTTTGCTATGACCAGCATGTTCTCTTGACAAAACTCTGCTAGCCTTTGCCCTACTTCATTTTGTTCTCCAAGGCCAAACTTGTCTGTTATTCTGGTTATCTTTTGACTTCCTACTTTAGCATTCCAGTCCTCATCGTCATAGGGGACAGGAACCTATGAACACAGATGCAAACAGCAGAGTCTCTACTCTGCATAAAATGTGCCATGTTTTTTTTTTCTTTACATGAACGGGCAGCTCTGGCTAGCGCAATCATGACCTTTCTTCTCTTTCTCATGCCTCCATCAAATATCTGTACCCTACAGATCTAGATAAACAAGTGATCTTTCTAGTCCAGTTTTGTTTACTCTGATAGGTAGTCTTCCAAGGTCCCAAAGAGGGACTTTCCCAGCCTTATTTTGGCTAGAGATATCAGGAGTTGAACTTGAGACCTTCAGCCAGCAAAGATCAAATCTCCTGTTCAGCCCTAGCCACTCCCATATCTTATGAAACATAGATAGTAGAGATAGTTGGCTGTTGTGCAAGATGTGCACTGGATAGATATTTCCATAGTGTGTTGACTGGAGTTGGTTTATAAAGTATATACTGTAAAATATTTTCATATTGTGCGGATTATGGTCATTGTTTTCCAGAACAGTGGTAGCTAGCTATGGTACATGCACTGTGAAACTGGAAAATGAATTCTAACATTAATTAACATTATTTCGATTAACAGTTAATTGGATCTTCCAGCATTAATTTAAGTGGTATTAGAACTGAACTACATAACTGTTCATTGATAAGAATCATAGGTCATGGTTAGTCCTCAAGGTGAATTGTCCCTCATTGCGTGATTACAGAACCCCAGACCATATGGCCCATCCACATTATTTGTACCTTCTTATATGAAGACACTCAACAAAAGGCTGGCTCACATTCTGCTTTCAGTCACTCTTTGGAGTATCGACTACATCCTTTCAGAGAGACTGTGGAAATTCCTATGGCTTAAATATGGGAGATCTTTACTCTCTTATTGTACTGCTCATGTGAGAGGATCACTCCTGTGATTGAAGGCACTTCAGCACAGCTTAGGGCCTCAGGAAAGCATGTGTTTCAGGTTTGCTTTTGGGCATCTCTAGCTTAGAAGGATCTCATGAACAAGGGCTGGAGAAGATCTTGGCCTTGGAGGTCAAGATGGCAAATAGGGTTCAATGTGGCCAAGTGCAAAGTGATGCCAAAAATCCTAACTATAAATACATGTTGATGGGGTCCGAACTGGCAGAGACTGAGAGATCTTGCAGTGGATAACTCACTGAAAATGTCAAGACAGTGTGCGACTGCAATAAAAAAGGCCAACGCTATGCTGGGGACCTCATTTGGAATACTGTGTACAGTTCTGGTCACCACACCTCAAATAGGATATTATAGCATTGGAAAAAGTGCAGAAAACAGCAACTAGAATGATAAAAGGGTTGGAACACTTTCCCTATGAAGAAAGGTTAAAGCGCTGGGGACTCTTTAGCTCGGAGAAATGATGGCTGAGAGGTGACATGATTGAGGTTTATAAGATTATGCATGGGATAGAGCAGGTACAGAAATAAGTCATTTTCTCCCTTTCTCATAGTATAAGAACTCATGGACACTCAATGAAATTGCTGAGCAGTCAGGTTAGAACAGATAAAAGGAAGTAGTTCTTCACCCAAAGAGTGATTAACACATGGAATTCACTGCCACAGGAGGTGGTGGTGGTGGCTACCAGCATGGACAACTTGAAGAGGGAATTAGATAAACATATGGAGCAGATGTCCATCAGTGGCTATAGCCACAAGGTATAGATAGGAACTCTGGGGCAAGTGATGCTCTGTATTCTTGGTGCTGGGGGGGGGGGTTAACAGTGGGAGAGCTTCTAGTGTCCTGGCCCCACTAATGGACCTCCTGATGGCACTTGGTATTTCTGGCCACTGTGTGACACAGAGTGTTGGACTGGATGGGCCATTGGCCTGATCCAACATTGGCTTCTCTTATGTTCTTATGAGGTCAAGACCTGGGAGGGCTGGGAAAGATCTTGGCCTTGGCAGAAAAAAGAACTTTATGATGTGATATCCTTTCACTCTAGGAAAGCTGCAGCTAATATACTGGCAGGAAAATGCTGTGTCACGCTCTTGCTTTAACTACACATTACCAGTAAAGTTTAAGGCAATGTGTAATTTGATTATAAAGCCTCTGTGTATATGCATTATTTCCAAGATGCATCGAAGTGATTATTGTTGAGGACACCTTACCCCATATGATGCAATCCCACTGATGAATGTAAAAATCAGCTGAAAATTCTAGAAGGGAGAGGATAGAGAAGGAGGAGGGGGAAAGGGAAAAAAACAGAATGCATTCTGCTTGGGGTCCCCCCCCCCCCCCGTTTGGGAGGGATCTTATCATATGGAATCCAAAGACAACCCATTGTTACCCATAGAGTCTTGGGCTCTCTTCTTTAGCTGCTGCTGAATTTCCCAATCTGTGTGTGTTTATTTAGGAATAGGTTCCACTAAACCTAGTGAGACTTCCTAAAGTGCGCTTAGGATTGCAGACTTTGTAGAAGAAAGTATATTTTTTGTTCATTCAAGTCGTGGGACTGCCCCTGTCCTCTTTTGATGTCTTTGACCAAGCTTAAGCACTAATAAGTAAGGAGCTGCGTTGGCTCAAGTGGTTAAGATGCTGAACTGCAGGCTGTGGAAGGTCAGTAGTTCAGCAGTTCAAGACCCAAGTTGCCGCATGACGGAGTGAGCTCCCGTCTCTAGTTCCAGCTCCTGCCAACCTAGCAGTTCGAAAGCTAGAAATTGCAAGTAGATAAGCAAGAAAGCAAGAAAATGCAAGTCCCACTTCGGTGGGAATGTAACAGCGTTCCGTGCGCCTTGGTATTTAGTCATGCCGGCCACATGACCACGGAAATGTCTTCAGACAGCGCTGGCTCTTTGGCTTTGAAACGGAGATGAGCACCGCAACCCTAGAGTCGGACTCGACTGGCTTTCGAGCAAGGGAACCTTTACCTTTACCTTTTTAAGCACTAATAAAAGTTCAGTCACAAGAAGATCAAATCATCTAACCTGGAAATGGTTTACAAGGAAACCAAATAAAATATGGGCTCTTTTTTACCACCAGCACTAAAACCTACAAGGAAGCAGTGTAGAAAAGTACTACTAGAAAAAGTATATCAAACAGACGATGAAAATGTTTTGTGTGAGACAAATCCCATTGAAAAGATGAACTACTAAAATAAGATGAATGCACTGTACTAGTAGGGGAGCGGCCATGGCTCAGTGGGAAAGCATCTGTTTCTGCTTTGTTTGCAGAAAGTCCCAGGTTCACTCCCCAGCACTGCCAGTTATAATGATGCAAAAGACCTCAGAGAGCCCAGCCAGTCAGACCGCAACAGACCCACTGGTCAATATAAGACTGTTTCACATGTGCGATTTCCTGTTTCTAGAACAGGGGTGGCCAAACTTGCTTAAAGTATATCCACATAGATATAAATATCAGATGTTTGAGAGCCACAAGACATCAACAAATATAACCCACACATTCTTATTGGAAAATATGCAAATATGCTTTTTATTAACATTAAATGAGACTGCCAAAAATAATACAAAAGGGGTAAAAACAGATACTGATAATGATATCTAATTTTAGATGGGGAGGGAGGGGAGAAGAAGAGAGAAGAAGAAGAGATTGGATTTATACTCCGCCTTTCACTACCCAAAGGTGTCTCAGAGCGGCTTACAAACTCCTTTCCCTTCCCCTCCCCATCTAAGGTGGGAAGGTGGGTGGGGCTGAGAGAACTCTTGACAGAAACTGCTCTTTTTCAAGAACAGCTCTTATCAGAACTATGGCTTGCCCAAGGTCATCCAGCCAGGTGCAAGTGGAGGAGTGGGGACTCAAACCCGGACTCCCAGAGTCCACGCATTTAACCACTACACCAAAGGTGGAAAGAAAGTGGAAAGAAAGCAAATATATGGGGGAAGGGGGAAAGAAAGCAACTTTAACTTTAAACGCATCTTCTAAGACCCCCATGCCCCCCCTCCGACTGGCTTGGCTTGGAGAAGGGATTAAAGAGACAAATGCCTTCTTCAGGCTGGCTGGGGGGGGGTCTTTAAGAATGCATTTAAAGTTAAAGTTGCTTTCTTTCTCTACTCCCCCCATCTCAACCCTACCCAGGGAGGGGCACACTGGCTGGGGAGCTGCACAATGATTGCATTCAGACTGGCCGTTTGGCCCAATATAGGCACATTTCACAAACGGATTAAATGGGCCCAGTCACACAGCTACATCTGACAGGGGTTTCCCGGGCATACTCACCCCATCAGAGGACGACTTGGAGCCGGGTTAAAAAGCCACCACCTCCAAAGTGGTGTTTTTGTTTCCCTGCACATTCATTGTGCATGGCCGGATGTCTGAACACGGGGGAGCGCGCACAGAACAGATTTGGCAGTCTGAATCTGCAGATCCGATATGCATGCTTCTACTATGCCTGTTTAGGGTTGCCAGATCCAGGTTGGGAAATTCCTGGAGATTTTGTGGTGGAGACTATGGAAGCCAGAGTTTGGGGAGGGGAGAGGCCTCAGCTTAATAGAATGCCGAAGAGCCCACCCTCCAAAGCAGTTATTTTCTCCGGGGGGGGGGAGAGATCTGTTGTCTGGAGCTCAGTTGTGATACCTGGCGATCTTCAGCTTATGAAGTTCAGCCTGTCCTGTGATCTCTTGGCCTTGACTCCACCTGGAGGTTGGCTACCCTAGTTTAGAGTTTTTCATGTGGTTCAGTGGTGTTGATTCAGCACATACCTTTTCTGAAAGCCACTTATACCGGTCTTAAATTTTGAATCTCAGTTCAGAAGGGCCTATGGCTCAGTGGTAGAGCACCTGCTTGGCATGCAGAAGTTCCCACGTTCAGTCACCAGCATCTCCAGTAAAGACTTGGAGAGACCTGGAGAGTTGAGACCCTGGAGGACAACTGCCTGTCAGATTAGAAAATAGTCTTGAGTAGCCAATATTGACTGGCCAATGGTCTAATTCAGTATAAGACAGCATTATGTGTTCATCCAAGTCTTGGCCTGAAGTAAATCACAGGACTGCCCTACATGTGGCCACTCATGGAACTGCAGCTTGAGTAGTACAGAAACTGGGTGAGCCAATCAGTGCAACGCTCAAGCAATATAAACTGTGCCTCTGAGCTGGGCCTGCTGCCATGCCTTCTGCCTTTGCCACCCTAGATTAGGTGGTTGCCATTTGTGTCCTCTGCCTGCCTACAACCGAACATCTAGACTTGCTGCTCTATCTTTCAACTCCATAAAGCTGTTTTAGTCTAGTTCGGTCCAAGGTGGCCCTGACACTATACTCCAATTTCCTGTGTTGCCACACTCAAAGACAGTAAACCTCTGAACAGCAGTTCTAGGAGGCAAAATCATGAAAAGGCCTTGGCCTCTGTGGCATGTTTGTTGACCCGCCAGGGCCACTGGTTAGTTGCTGTGTGGAACAAGATGCTGGACTAGATGGACTACTGGTTCAGTCCACCAGGCTCTTCTTATATTCAAGTTTCACAGTTCTGATATGGGAACAAGAAAAATTAAGTTGGGAGTTTATTGAAGGGACATCATTCCTTTTCTTTTCTTTTCTTTTTTACTATTTAGCTGTAGGAAAGGCTAATGTTCTAAAGGTATTGGGTAACCAAAGCTCCATTTCACAAGCTTGGGCAGGTCACATAATTCTAAGAATTTGAAACTTTGCCGAGGATCCTGAAAAATCACCCCTCCTCCCTGGGGAACGATTAGGGTTGCCAACATCCATGTGAGGGTGACATTCTCCTGGAATTACAACTGATCACCAGACTACAGAATTCAATTCCCCTGGAGAAAATGGCAGCTTCTACAGGTGGACTCTATGACACCACATCCCTGCTGAGTTCCATCTCCACCTCAAACTCCAGAGAGAGCCAGTTTGGTGTAGTGGTTAAGTGTGTGGACTCTAATCTGGGAGAACCGGGTTTGATTCCCCACTCCTCCACTTGCACCTGCTGATGTGACCTTGGGTCAGTCACAAGCTCTGGCACAGCTGTCCTTGAAAAAGAGCAGTTTGTGTCAGAGTTCTCTCAGCCCCACCCACCTCACAGGGTGCCTGTTGTGGGGAGGGGAAGGGAAAGGAGTTTGTAAGCCGCTCTGAGACTCCAAGTGAAGGGCGGGGTATAAATCCAATCTCTTCTTCTTCTTCTTCGTCTTCTTCTTCTTCTTCCCCAGGCTGTGCACCCAAATGTCCAGGAATTTCCCAGCTTGGAGTTCGCAACCATATGGAAAACCCATGTGCCCTTGATGGGCCATTTCAGGGTCATTTCCCCACACACACATACATCAAATACATGTGGTGTACACAGTTCAGGGGATCTTTTGCAGCCAATATAATGCTTCTACATCCTGCTCTTAGCTGACCAAACAACCTCAGAAGTACCGATTGCAAAACCCACATGATCTTGTATAAATAATTCATTCGCCTGGACCTTTCTGAAGGGAATATTTGTATATATCCATGACTTTCTGATTGGTCAAACATGAGCCTCCTTTCCCATGGAACCCCTAAAACAAGGACTAGCAAGAAGAGAATGCTTTGCCCACCTCACATTGAACTCTTGTCATTTTTCTAAAAAAAAATAGCTAGCAACTCTACTTGGGCCCAGTTCACACGGAGGATTTGCCGCACTAAAGGTGTTATGTACGTGAACCGCCACCAGGGGTCCGCAGCTACCGGCAAAAGCTTAGTTCCTCCAGACAATAGGAACTTAGGATCCTAGTTCCCCCAGCATGAACCAATAGGAACTTCGGTGGGGAATTCAAACCCTCCAATGGGACTGTGGGTGTGCTGGGTGGTTGTGTATATAGTTGGCCTTGCAGGGCCATTTTGTAGTTCAGTGTTAAGTACAATAAACGTGTGCAAACGCATGTCGTTGTCCGAGTCCTCCATGCAGCGAACCCAATACTTTTCAGAAGGGACGAATGTCAGGCGGATTTTTGGGGTGCGATCACACCACAACATCTGGGAAGCGTAGCGCACCCATGGCCAACCCATGGCGTCCTGCCGAAGACGCACAGTAAAAAAGTACCATGGAAAGTGCACTCGTATCCAGGAAACATGGGGCAGGGGCGGGTGTCCAATCGTGGGAGCACTAGTATCCCGTGGCATCCAGCCAGTCCAGGTCCCGTCGCAAACCGGATGTTTTTTGTAAGCACATGCGCACAAACACATAACTGAAAGCAGTGCTGCTCTGCAGAGCTGCACATGTGCACAAACGCGAAACGCTTGCCGCACCACTTCTTTGCCACGCTCCAGCATCGCCGTGTGATCGCCAGCTAACAGCCTAAGCACAGAGACTTGGGGGACCGTGTGATTGGGCTACCGTGCTTTATTTTGCTCCAGGGCGAACAGCCACGCCCCCCCCCACCCGCGCGCGCGCGTTATCTGGCCTGTGTGACCGGGGCCTTGGATTGTGTGACCGGGGCCTTGGATTGGTTTTTGAAGTTCTATGTTTGTCCATCTATGTATGCTTTGAATAAGCCATTTAAATGGATCTTATTCATGTGACTTCTGGGGCTTCTTCCCCAATGATCGGCTGTTCTATTAACCGTACTTTACATGCAGGAAAGTTTGAAGCAGGACAAGGAAGGAATTTGTCCAGTGTTTCTCCTGGAACAGAGAAGGTATTTTATCATACACAAAAACACTCTAGCAATAGAGATCTAGGGCTGTTCTGGGGCAGTCCGTCACTGATGCCAACCACCAGCTGGAGCCTGGAGTTCCCCCAGAATTACCACCGATCTCCAAGCTATAGAGATCAGTTCCCTTGGAGAAAATGGCAGCTGCAGAGGGTGGACCCGCTGAACTCCTTCCTCTCCTAATATCCCACTTTCCATAAGGGTGGACCCGCTGAACTCCTTCCTCTCCTAATATCCCACTTTCCATAAGGTCCACCCTCAAATATCCAAGAAGTTCCTAAGCTGGAGTTGGTAACCCTATGTGTCCAAATAAGTTAACACTTCACAGATGATAAGAGGTCTGCCCCAAAGCAGAGAAGTCCAAAGGTACTCATGGCCACACTTAAAGTCTTTTTAAATGCACAAAATCTCAGAGCAGATTGGGCCCTGTGACCATAAGCTTCAAAAAAAAAAAAAAAAAGCTGGGAGCTGCAAAAATGCACACATCTGGCTAAACTCAAAGTGCCCTTATTTTCAGAAGCCAGGTAGGTGAGTGAGAGAGGTAGGGTCTTCTCAGTAGTGGCACCCAAGCTGTGGAAGTCGTTCCCTATAGAAACTCACCTGGCATCAAATTAACAAAATGTTTACTTTCCCAAGCCTTTTAGTTCCCCTTCCCTTGTGGCATTGTAACAGCTGCTTTTAACGCATTATTGGTTTTGAAAGGTGGTGGTCTCAGATTTTAAAGATCTCAGATTGTGACACAGCTGCTCCCCCAAAGGCCTAGCCATTCATCCAGACAGATATTAAACACCTGGCCCAAGCTAGAGGATTAGCAAATGGGGGGTAACAATTCTAAATATGTGCAGACAATTGAAATATGTAAACCAGACAACTGAAAGGGAGAAAGGGGGTCACAGAGTCTGACTGATGACAGAAATCTACACAAGGTAAAAGAGTGGAGGCTAGGATTTCCCTAAAAGCGAGTTCAAATCCCCTTGGACACAAACCATGCAAGCTTTTGAGCCCAACATGACTCTTTGTCAGGTCAGATTTACAAGATTTTAAAAGACAGAAGGATAGAAAGCAGATATCTCAGGCAAAGTGTAAAGGTCTGATCTTGCAGGCTTCCTCAGTGAGATGCCAGCTGGCTATAAGCTTAATTTTATTGCTGTGCTGTGGTTTGGCCCACACAGTTATAAACCTGATGATGGCTTTAATTTATCATCATTTGCATGTTTTTTTGTTTTTTGCTGCTGTTCTTAGTTGTTGTGTTCATTCTTTTATTACTACATACTGATGGACATGTTATTTATTGATGTAAACCACCTTGTAGATGAAGAGAAGTAGGGTATAAATGTATCAAATAAATGAGAGCTGGCATACAGTCAAGTGTTAGACCAGGATCTGGGACAACCAGATTTGAAGCCCTGCTTTGCCATGGAAGCAGGATATAAATAATAAAATAAAGTGTTAAAATATGGAACAGTTTCATGGGTTCAAGTTCCTGCTTCTCCCATTAATCACCTGAGATGGAAGAGATTAATTGTTGCCCTGGGCTATTTATGGAGGAACTTGTTACACTGCAGTTCAGAATGAGGAGGAAGTTGGGGGGAAATTAAGGAAACTTCAGGCCTTAGGGATGAAAAGGGGAGAATGAAATTCAAAAGATTGGACAGTGTGGAGTGAATTTCAAGTCATACTTCCTCAAACAACATACTAAGGCAAGATAATGAATAATGAACTATGTTTGGCAAGTAAGGGCAATGTCAAGTAGTCCTCTTTCAAAAGATAATTCTAGGCAAATAAAGCAAAACAAATTTTCTCCAAATTAGGACATTCCTTGCTGATCAGCAAAGTGTAGGTAATGGGCAAAGAATGAGTGAAGCAAAGATGCATAAGGGGCCTGAAGGTACTCTGATGTGGTATGAATCAATGCAAGACCAGTGGCAATGATCTATGGTATTATTTTGTCTGTTCTGTGTTGCAGTAGAAACATAAAGAAAATTTGAAAGTGATATGTTCTCACTGGGGAGAGTCTAGTCATAGACTGTATAATAAACTACACACACACTCACTGGGGAGATTCTAAAACAAATTCCACTGTGCATGTTTGCACCTATCTAAAAAGGGGGCAGGTGAAATGATCAAATGAACATGACATCTCTCTAATGGTCACCCCAGAAGCTGAAAATGTGGATGTGATTTGCAATGCATATGATATTCTAACACACATGTTTCAGGATGTTGCTTGGGTCAGTTCATGGACTACATTGTTGCAGTCCAAGCATGAACAGCTCTGAAGTTGTTCTAAACACACAAAGCAACCGTATACTGGGTTGGATCACCAGCTTTTCCACTGGTGAAAAGGGGAGGAGAGAGTCCCTTTAAACCAGTGAAAAGGCTATGCTATGAATCATGAGGCCTGCAAGGACGAAAAGTACATGCCGTGGGAGATGGAATACGGAAAGGTGAGATTAAGCATTGTTGTGTGGGGGCAAAAATTATCTGGATCCAACCCACTGAGTTAGATCATGGGGCCTCAAGGTCATATCACCTACCATCAGATCCTGGAGATGCCAGGGACTGAAACTGGGACCTTCTTCAGACAAAGCAGACAATCACTGAGCCACAACCCCACAATCTCACGAACATAAGTAAGGTGTGTGAACCAAATTATGATATGTTCAGTCAGCCAGATCTCCTGTGATCACAGGAATTCCTGTGGCCAGGAAGATTTTGTGGTGATGGGAATTGAAGAATCAATGTAGGAGCACACTGATAGATCTGCACAGGGTTTAACAGATCCATGTTCCCATCTCCTGATCCAGAGCTCTTCCTTCCCAGAGGCTGGACTACAAATTACCTTTTCCCCTGAGCAATGAACATTCCAAGATATCGCATTCGCTCAACCGATCAATGCCAGAGGCTTCACCTCCACAAAAGCAATATGATATACATTATAAACCAGGCATGCAGCATAAAATAAAAGTGAAATTGTGCTGTAATCTCATTACATTGGAAATGTATATAAATTTATGTGCGTGCTCTTTTTGCATAGGAAATTTTTTAGTTGCACAGTGAGCCAGACAGTAGGAAATTTTAATTGGGACATAACTTTCATATTCTTTTATGGAGGCAGCAAGTCTAAAATAATAAATTTAAATTTCTAACCCCACTCCCACCCCAAGATTATATAAATACTGTAAACAGAGCTTTTTAAAAAATGAGCAAGAAGCCGCAAGGGGAAAAGCAGTTCTGGTGGTGGTGGGAAGTGTAGTTCAATATAATGAGTGCAATTCAGAAACCTCAAGCCATCTGCATTAGTGCTGTCAAATGCACAGTTCTGAGGATTTTTTTCCCCATTCTAGGTAGGCTTCTAGATGTCAGGGATCTTGACTAAGCAATAAAGCAGGTGCGCACTAACAAGAAAAATTCACAGGTATATTGCAGCTGTGCACACACACTGAAATTGCATACCACTGTGTAGTTCTAAATCTCCTTTTAAAAACACCCTCCCTATGAATGATCAGTTTCTTCAACTCCCCTACATTAGGTTTCAGTATTCTAGTAATTTTCATTTGTTTAATTACTCAGGCACTTTTAGCTCCAGGCCTACAGCCAGATCTTCTGTGAAACTCTACTCATTTTCAGGAAATGCCATGCCAATTTGTAAGATCTCAGACTTCTGAGCCAAATAGTGTTTCTACATCTTTACAGCTACTTGACAGACTGGAATACTTCAGCTACACACACACACACACGTAGGGTGCAGTCAGACGGCACGCTGGGAGTGGTTTAAATTACTCTGGCCCCAATGCGTGTTTTTTTTTTTTAACCTGGAGAATAGAGATCACACTCACCTCCTTGCTTCGGATCTTTGCGCAGCCACATCGCTCCCCGCCATCCACAGACGGGAGTTTGCGTCGGTATTGTTTTTCTCTATATATCAGTTTGGGCATGCACACAGGCAGCCATCTGTAGAACTAAAATTTTCATGCGTGCACAGAACAGCTATTTCCACTTCAACCCGACTGCTGTAACACTTCCCTTTAAACTTTAAAGGAACACTTCCCTTTAAACATTTACCCCGAAAATGGCCTCTGTGAGATCCTGAACTCATCTAAATGCTAAAACTAGGCACCGTTTAAACACTGTTTTTAATAACATGGTGGTGGAGCTCCGCCTATGCGCACACTGCCAAAGCTTTAAAAAAATGGTGTGTGAAAAGCGGAAGCCTCAGGCAGCTTTCGGGCAGGGAGGGGGTTTAAACTGGGGGTGGCTTGACACCGGAGGAGCGATCACACGGGGGGGGGGGGAAAGGGGGCTAGAAAGGGGGAAATGGATAGGAAAACACCACTTGGGGACCTGGTAACAAAATACTCCAGTTTAAAGGGGATTTGAGCCGGAAAGCGACGACTGGGGACAGGAGGCAGATGTTGACTGTGTGATCGCGCATATAAAATCGGTTTCTGAACTGGCACGACACCAGATCAAGTGGCTCATCTGAACGTACCCACACACACACAGTTGTTTGCATTGCCCAGAATCAGCTATGGGTTACTAAGGTGATCCATGGCAAAGGTTAACAGGCTGCAGCCACCTCAAGTAAAGAGAGAACTCCCTCCTGGTTTGTTGGCTGTTCTTTAGGACAGGGAAATCCCATCTTAGATGTTTCTGTTTCCTCCTCTATTCTTTGAAATGCTTCAACTATAAGTAAGGGGGGGGGAATGAAATGGTTCATATTTCTTGATGCTTCTCATTCGAATACAGGAGAAGTCTTTAGTTTCCATTTACTGTAGCTCAGAATATGATGGAAAACGCCCGTTATTTCTTGAGCAAATCTACAGTCATATGAGTTACACAAGGATGTAATTAAAATCAGGGAATTTCCCTGCTCGTTTCACTTCTAAAGAGCATTAGGTAATGAACCTTCACTGTCAAACACCCGGAACTAACCCAGTTTCATCACTGCAACACCTCAAAGGCTAGCTGCCCTTGCTAGTTTTTGCAAGAATTTATTTTTAAATCACGTGTGTTTGTTACAGAATCAAAGCAAAAGGCAAAGTTTCAAACTAAAACAACCTGCCTAAAAAGGAATCTACCAAGCAC
Source organism: Gekko japonicus (assembly GCF_001447785.1). NCBI lineage: Eukaryota > Metazoa > Chordata > Lepidosauria > Squamata > Gekkonidae > Gekko > Gekko japonicus. The sequence continues at coordinate 157,475 of NW_015170290.1, read as the reverse complement.
AGAGAATAATCTTAGCACATGCTCAGCATAAAATTCTTTCTTAACTATTTGCTGCTTGGATTTTTGCAAGATAAAGAGGGCAGCCTTATTTAACAGAAATCTGTGCATACAACAATTCTGTCTGTGAAGATATACACACATCCATTTACAGGCATGCAGTTGGGGTGTTATGTGTTCCGTTCTATTTTTTGACATACAAAAATGCTCTGTGGGGGGACAGGGACATTAAATTATCTTTTTAAGACATGTAAGTGACTTTTTCATTGCTTGGGTGCTAAAAAGTATAATCTATCAGCAAACAAAAAGGGGGGAGGCAGAGCCAAGGACTGCACTTGACCAGCTGCACTGGATCGCCTTGGGCCCAGCTGATGGTCCTGTGGGTCTGGGAGGGCATGACAGGCATAAGTCATGCCCATAGACTTTTCCCCAAGTGGCACCACCAGCAAGACAGGGGGTCACCTCAGTAGCTTAGGGAGAAAACCTGCTCTATGTGCCAAGAAAAATGCTCTGGGGCACTGCTGTTCGCCCTGTGTGCCAGTGATTCAGGTGCAGAACTGCAGCATTCTTTTCTCCAAGCATTCTCACAACAACATTTTTCCATTTGTTGTCCTTCCATGATTTTCTTTTCATTTCTTGGTACTTTCTCAAACCACCATTGATCCAATTAGAGAAAGCATCAAGGAGTCACAGAGAAGCCTCAGAAAGACAACACCTTTAAACATGACACAATGAGGAAGCCCAGAGGAAAAAAACTGCTGCAGCTAAGCACATAAACCATGGGAACATCACCATGTGAAAAGACCCAAGCAATGTCACACAGAGCCCATTCCCATGTGCATCACTCAACATGCATGTGTGAAACAGATTTAACAGATTTCTCAATTTGGAGATTCCACTATTTCAACCCAGACTGTACTTAACCATTGGTCAGCTGAAGACATTTCTACTATCCCCCCCCCCTTTATTTATTTTTTGCAATACCGAGATAAAAAATGTCAGCCCCGGTCACACAGGAGGTTTAGGCCCGGAAGAGGGATGGATCGGGGGTGCAGCAAACGGGCGCGATCACACCACAACATCTGGGAAGCAGCGCGAACCTGTCCCCGATCCGGCCCTTCAGGCCGAAAATGTGCATTAAAAAAGAACCTGCAAAAGAGCAGGACTTACCTGAAATGCCGCAGCAAGCGCAGCCATGGGATCGCCGGCGCACCCGTCTTCAGGAGCATTTGAGGCTCCAGGCCGAACTGTGCATGCGCACACATGCGCAGCCGGCTGCCTCGTTCTCCGCCGGTTTGCGCGTCCCCCCCCCCCCCCCCCCGTGTGGCAGGGGCCGTCAAAGTTTTGTTTTATAAGTAACCAACTTATACTATTGCAACGCCCATCAGAATTACTAACCCTGAAGTAGTTCAAAATGTTCATTGGGTCAGATGCAATGAGATTCTTCCGCTAAGCAGGAAGTCTATCACCAACACGGGGGGAACGGATTAAAAAAAACACAAACACAATCCACACGACACATTTTATTAGGATCAACCAAATGATACATAACCATGTGATGGTCTAAGAAAAGCTACAGTGTGGATTTGTGTCCTGGGTTTGCAGATTTTCCTGTTGGGCCAGTATGGCTGCCAGCTTCTTCCAACAGAGGAAGCCCTCCTTGGACAGAGCAAACGTATTTGCAAAGAAGCAAGCCTCCTTCCACAAGCCCACAGTTCCTTGCTTAGCAGAGGAGAGTCATTGAATCAAGGGTCAATTGGCCCCTTACCTCATTAAAGCATGTTCCTGGCAGGCCACTTCCCTGGAGACCCATTGGGGAAGCTAAAGGCTGCAAGGCTGGCAGTGCTACAGGGTCCACACCACTTGGACTCAGGCCATGATGATGATGGCTACGGGTGGAGGCTCTCCTGACACTGGGCCTACACCCATTATCATTATCACCATGGCACAGGTCCAAATCATGTGGAACCAGTGATACTTGCCAGCACCACAGGAGTTGCTTAGCGCACATTGGATCCAACATACTGCAGTTCCAACATTTTAAATACATTTGAAAATATTGACTATATGTGAATATAGTTCCTCTACCACACATCAGGTAGTTTTCAGATTTGTAAGTAAACTAAGAACGAAAATACTCAGTAATAACACAGTAATGTTCAGTAATAACACTGACATCTACATTTCTAAATATATTTTCAAGAAATGTGAACCACGTGATGCATTCATGCACAGTCGGGGGACTGCTCTGAGATACTTGTAAAGATAAGTTCTGTACTCCTCGCCCCCAAAGCTGGGCCGCTGCCAAGGCCCAGGTCTTTTGGTGGGGCCCACTGCCACTGCCCTTCACCGGCTCAACCCCCCTCTTGCCCTTCCACTTGTTGTGAGCCCTTTCACCACAAACACTCCCAGTTGCACACACTGCCCAATATAGTCAGGGCAGGGTGGGTGAGCACTGGGAGGATTGGAAAATTAGCAAGTGGGTGGGGGGAGGACAGATGGTAAAGTAGTGGGAGAGGAGAAATCAGGTAGGTGGGCGGGGGGCACAATGTCAAACAGAGGAGGTGAAGGGCCCCCCTGGAACTCTCTGCCCAGGGCCCACTGAACCCTGAAACCAGCCCTGTTAGATCCTTAAGTCCTAGTTCTACAATAGTAAAGCCTACATATTTAAAAATGTAATTGCCAACATTTCAGATGCAAAGTCCAGACACAGAGGATGGTTTCAATTATTTGTTCTTGTGGCCTTCTCTCATATGACTTGTCTTTAATTTACTGAAGCCATCAGAACCTGTTTTATGTTGGGAAATGGTAGAATAAGGACATGGTGGGTTGGAAAAATTATTTTTCATGTGGCGTAAATGCAGGTTTTTAACACTTCTGGACAGCCCATTCACATCAGAGCAGTTTTCTAGGCTGTATTACAGTGCAGTCTTACACAGGGTTACTCCAGTCTAACTCCATTGATTTTCAGAGGGCTTAGACTGGTGTAACTGCAGGGGATTTAGCTGTTGTTCGTTCATTCTACTGGTTAAGTCACTTGGGTCTTTCTCATTAATTCCAGACCTTTAGCAATATTTAATGTTATTTCACACTGACTTTTTTCCTTTCACCACGGGCCACGGCAACTCAGTATTTGTATCCATATTACCTCCTGTTAGCAATCACATCTACCTTAACAACTGAACTGAAACTTAACTGTCATAAAGCAGTCAGCAGTATTTGGTAGCTATGGAGTCACATGTGAAATCAGTACACCTACAAGGCTGCCCCCAAGTGGAGATATCTAGAAACACCATTTAAGCCAATGTTCACAAAGCATTCATACTGTTATGACAGCACAGTAGCGCTATCCAATTCAGAGATAGTTCTGGTGAAATTAATTTAAACAGATTTAATAGCTTTAATTATTGATGATCAAAAATGTTGTTGCATTTATTGCATATTTATCACACACATTCTCCAAAGATCTCAGGGTGGTGTACTTGATTTTCTCCTTTTCACACCAATCCTGAAAGGTAGGTTAGGCTGTGTGAAAGTAACTGAATCAAGGACATTCAGTAGGTTTCTGCCTGAAAGGAAATCTGAACCCAGGTCTCCGCAGTCCTAGTCTCTCATGCTGACCACTACCTCAATCAGGCCTCCTCATTGGTTAAATGTTGTATTTATATGTTTAAAACTTTCCTCTGTGATGCTCTCAGATCTGGCGGCTTCTTACACATTTAGGCTAACAACAGTTAATGAAATGACTGAAAATAGTGCACAATCTCTAGAACAAAATAAACTAATAAACACTTCACATTAATCCAGATCACAGATGAAACTATTAAAACATTGTACTCTGTGTAAAGTTGCCATGAACTTTACACAGTAAATTCAGAAATGTATATCTTTTTAATCTCTACATGAGTGACCAATAACCTACCTACCCAAAGATAGATCTTTACTGTCACTCTTTCTGATAATATTTCTAAGCCTTTCTCTCCACATGTTTTAATGCTAGGAAATGACTGATCTGGTTGAGCTGTTCTTTCACAAGGTTGAAGTGTCCATTCCTGAAAGCTTTTGCTAAATTAACTGTCACAAATAACTAAGTTCAGCATTCTTAATTACTAATATCAATATACAAAAACAGCCACCAGAGGGGAAAAATCTTTGTAGCCATGAAAATATTTCTTGCTGAAAATTTTTATTTTACAGTTTTTTTTTGGGGGGGGGGTTTCTATTGAGACACATCAGATTGCTTTTAGACCTCTTTTCAATGTGGTACATTACCCTGGGCAAAACTGAGGATGTAAAAGAGTTGCAGATCAGAAAAACAGGTGCATCCATTTGTTGCTATAGCAGTTATTCATTCATAGAAGGCAGATGCAGACCAAATTTTTACATACCTGAGAACATGTGAGTCCACATTCTTCTATCCTGGGAATGAGCTGATAACTGTATGTTCCCCAAAGCATTGCAAAAATCTGAAGCTTCATTATCGTTTTTTTCAAGCAGTCTTTTGTCTTGTAAGGTAAAGGGTTCTTCCCCCTTGTTTCAAAATAAACCACACTTTGAGTCCTCCCCCCGCTTAGAAAGAGCTTTCCCACTCTGACAACTCGTTCACTTGTGCCAAATCTTTAAATACTGTAGTAGGACTAAGTCCCACCTCCAGTAGCTCCTCCTCTTATCAACTTTTAACTCGTTCACTTGTGCCAAATCTTTAAATACTGTAGTAGGACTAAGTCCCACCTCCAGTAGCTCCTCCTCTTATCACAATTCTAAAAAAAGTTCTTACTGGAAGCTGCTAAAATATACTCCCAAATCATAAAGGGTGGGGGAATCTCTTTCTTGGGGATTTTAAGAGCTTAGTGAATTAAACTTGCTTAGTCAGAACAATTTTTTATTGTTTGGTTGTAGAGTGTGTAAATATTTTCATTCTGATGAAACATAAAATAATTATCCTCCGCTAGAGAGAGCAAAGACATGGAATTGTGCAAGGCTTCTAACAAATAACAGATTTCTAAGAATGAGCAAGATAATGAGTTCCATTTGAAGCATTTTGATGAATGGGGCTATATGATACATTCAATGGCACATATGCTCCAGCCATCCGTGGGAACATGCTGCAACTCACACACTCCTTTCTCCTCCCGCCCTACCCCCCGCTTTCATCAGGATTCCTTCTTCCATTTCTCAAAATAACCATTCCAAGTAGTCTCCAGGACACAAGCATAATTTCTCTGCCAACTTGTAACAAGGTCCCACTTTCCTTTATGCCAACATTTACAGATAATCTTATGAGTCGTAAAAGAAAAAATCAGCTTTATAAAATACCACAAATGGATAGCAGGGTGATTGGCTTGTAGCCCCACTAGAGCCCAAGTCACAGAAAAGTATCCCCATCCCCTGACCTAACGATCCCAGAAAGGATAAGGAACACACCAGTTCTGGTAAGGTTTTCACAAGCAATTCAGGAGTCTAGTGCGTATCGCTTTTGTGGGGGGGTTTGGACAGTCCTTCCTGCTTTTAAACGGCATCTCTGTGTTGCTAACGTGACATTCGTTGGAATAAGGCTAGCACAGTGGCTTTTCTCAAAAAAAAAGCCATTTGCTGTCTGAAATGTCATTTGAAATTCTGCCACTGATCACTTTGAAAGGGAAGCTGTTTAATAGGGTGTCTTTTTATTTCTCCCCAAAGTTCCAAGTTTTCCATATTGGGGCATTTACATCTGTAATTATGTGATCTTGGCCCTGTGCCCTTTTGCTTGCGAGCTTCCCGGATTACGAATGTGTGTACCAGTTGTGCATCCTTTTGTCTGAAATCATTGTCCACATGATTCATGGCTCCATGCTTGACATTTAAGCCAGGTGTTTGACTGCTTTTTGCACTTCAGCGTACATAAACATTCTACTTGGTTCAGACACTGGATTTACACACACACCCTCCCCAGCATTTTGTTGCCTTTTGGATAGCAGTCTCCAACATTTCTGAGCTTGCAGCCACCTTTGCAGTGCTCACATAGGGCGGTGGGCACCAGTGTTCCCTCTAAGCTGAGTTAGTGTGAGCTAGCTCACAGGTTTTTAGCCTCCAGCTCACACATTTTTGTCTTAGCTCAGGAAGCATGGCTCCAGAGCAAACTATTTGATGCAGAAGCCAAATCACTGACTCACAACTTTAATGCCAGTAGCAAACCAGTTCTAGTGAGAGTAGATAATCTTGTTTTATATGGGCTAACTCAGTAGAAGGCAGCTTCATATGCTCAAGATGATTAAAGATATAAAGGAAGCGAAAATTCACTTTTGGAATAGGATCAGCAATGCTGCCTTTGTGAACTGACTCCCTCACAAGTGCTACAACTGGCATAATATCTAGAATATACATTACTTGCCTAAATAAATGAATGAATGAAATATACTTGTTCAATCTGATGTTTATCCTTCATTATCATAGAAGAATTATATAGAATGCACATTTGCTACTTCCACTAAGCTTCTCAGGAACTCACTTCTAACAACCTTATTGTGAATATTTTTATGACGAACATTCTCTTATCCATTCATGCACCTGGTGTACACATTACTTGAGACTCCATGACTCTAAAAAAATATATGCTTTGTCTGAAAGAGTCATACTGATGCCAGTTAAGGTCACAGATAGCATATTTATCTTTTTTTAAAAGTTGTCAAGTATATTTCATTGTATCTCATTCTAAACATATTCTAAACACAAAGATCAAAAAATCCTCAGACAGGACTATGCACAGAGAAAGGTCCCCCCCGCCCTTACAAACCCAGGGGAACCTACAAGCTTACATAAAAAACTGCAAATGAAAAAGGGGACATTTAAAAAGTACCCAAATCTCAACTTAAAGGGAATAAAGTTGAGATCTCATCATGCTATGTCACAAGATCTCAGCAGATGTTTTGAGGAAGGAGGGCGGTGGCAGGAAGTCAAGAAAGACCAGCTGCCACCTGGGAGTCAAGCAAGTAAGCAAGAAGGGAGGCAGGAAATGTGAATGAGAGAGTGGGGCAGTGGCAGAGAAGCCCAGAGGAGCACTGCTGCCACCCCTAGGGAAGTGAGCAAGTGAGTGGGGCTGGCAGGTGGGGGCAAAGCCAAGAGAGGCACCACCACCACCAGGGAAGTGAGTGAGCAGGACAGGCAGGCAGCAGCATGTAAGAGTGGGGCACAAGTTGTGCAGATTTACCCCAGGGAAAAGAGAGCTGATGGCCTCCTGGCCAGCTGTTGATCATCTAAAGAAATTAAGAAACAGAATTGCTTTACTTGACACAGCCTATGGTTATCAAAGGCTGTTGTTAGTATTATTGATTGAATGCACTGTTCATAACTGTATCTTCATTCCCTTCTCTAGGTGGTTTGCCAAGGACTGAAAACAGGCTTGCTAACAGCTGAAACATAAACTAAAAAGGTGAATTCTAAGGATCTAACTAGACATAATAATGATGATGATGATGATGATGATGATGATGATGATGATGATGATGATGATGATGATGATGATGATGATGATGATGATGATGATGATTTGCCTCTTCCCTGTGACGTAAGGCTCTAGGTGATGTACAACCATTAAAAACAATTTTTTAAAAAACAAAAAAGGATGATTACATTATATCAGATGGCATCAGACAATCTCTTCACTACCCTATTCTGGACTGTGTCACTGATTTGCAGGCAAGTGAGGAAAGGGATGAAGTGAGGATGGAGGAAAAGGAAGAGGGAGAAAAAGAGGAGGGTGCCGACTATGATGGAACCATCGCTATCCTCAGCCAAAGGCCTCGCGGAACATCTCTGCCTTACAGGCCCTGTGGAACTCCACTAAGTCCCACAGGGCCCGGGTAGTATTTGGCAGAGAGTTCCACCAGGTTGGAGCCAGGGCCAAAAAGGCCCTGGATTTGGTTGAGAACCTCTCTTGGATTCAATCTCAACCTACTCTTTTTTAACCATTCCACCATGGCCTCCAAATGTGACAGTACTCTTAACAACCCAGTTAAATCAAGAAAAGCCCATTCCAGAGGAGCAGAGGAGCACTGAGAGGCAAAGGTGCTTAAACTGTTTCCCCAATCATCTCTCCCAAAGTTTAAAAAAGACCATGAGAACATAATAGTCACCCTGCTGGATCAGACCAATGGTCTATCTTGTCCAGCATCCTCTTGAACACAGTGACCAAGCTATTTTTCCAGGAAATCTACAAGAAGGGATGGACACCAACACACACACCCCATGTTGCCCTTTTGACTGGTATTGAGGGGTTTACTGCCTCTGAACATGGAGGTGCTGGGTAGAGCCTATCCCTCTCTCCCCACTCTACTGAGCGAAGCTGGAAGCCTTCCTCCAACCTAAGTAGCTTTTCTCCAAATTAAGTGGCACTTCTGATGGAGGAAGGCTCCTTAGAGGATCAGAGTCCCATCAACATGTGGTCATTGCTGGAATATAGCAATTGCTTATCTACAAAGAAGAAGAGGAAGCTGTAGCTAGACAGGGCTGTACGGGGAGTGCCTTCTTTCTAAGGGAGCCTTTCCTTATTTGCCTGAAGAATGCTACTCTTAAGGCATGATCACATGCACAATTAGCCACACCATAGGCACAAATGCCAGGCATATTTAAAAGATGCGATCAGACATGAACATCTGGGAAGCGCCCCACACCCATTGGCAACCGGTTTTGCTCCGCTGCAGAAGCGGAATAAAAAGACACGAGGGAAAGTCTGGTAGCAAATGGGTTGCTATGGGCCATGGACAGACTTTCCCGTCTGATCGCTCCAGGACGCTTTCATGGCATCGGGATGGTCTAATCAGGCCATCCTGACTCCGTGCCGTTGGTTTTTCCCCCCTTCTCAGTATGCACATCATTGCACACTCCATAGGGAGCCCTCAGTGCTGAGATGCGATTCATCGATTCCCCATTTAAGCGCATTGGGAACAAATCCCCCCCCAAAAAAACTCACCCACGGTTGCGTCTCATCCTGCAATGGCGGGCTGCCCCCGCAGCTTCAAAGGACTGTGTGATCACGCAACTGTGGGTCAAATTCCTCTGGAGGAAATAGCCTCGCTCCCCCCCCGTGTTATCTCACACGTGTTACCGCCACCAGAGTCTCCCCCTCCCTCTGCTAGTAAGGCAGTTTGGTATTTCTTCTCTCTCTCCTATCTAGTGAGTTCCATAAATAGAGCTTGTGTTATTCTTAATCAGTTCAGTGTCCTGACTGCCCACTGAGGCTAATATCTATTAATGTATCTATCTTTCATGAAATTGTTTCATCCTCTGGTCGCCATCACTATATTCTATTGAATCCCACATGTTAACCACTCATTGAGTGAATATGACTTTTATGGCCATCCAGGCAATGTTACCTATATCCACATGCATGTAAGGTCTAGCTTAACCCTGGAGAAATCTGTTTGCTAGTTAGGGCACTTCCTATCCCAGTTTCTCCCCAGTGGGGACTGAAAGACGATTACACAAAATACCAATACTATTTAATAATATATATTTTTAAAAAATGTATTTTGTCAATTTATTTCAATTGACAAAATACAACGTAAATAAACAGCCTCTCCACCAATACCTAAAGGTATGCTAGATGTCCTGAGCTGGATCAGGATCTATTGGAGTGTTTCATCAAGGTCACAGACTGCAAGCCATGAGCTAAGAACCAAGGGTCAAGAATCCTTTGGCTCTTTCTCTTTGGGCTCGCACCAAAAGGCTTGCATTTCTGGCCATCCCAGGCTTTAACTACCTACAGCAGGAGAGAAACAAAAGCTCATTCTGACCACACTCAAAATGGTTTGACAGTCTGGGACATAATGTTAATGATGTTGGCACTTATTTCCGTTATTTGCACAGATCCCTGCCACCAACGTCTACGAATATAATTCATAACAAATGGACCATTTCAGTATTTTGGAAGCGAAGGTAGTGATACAAAGAAGTTCCTTGAGCTCAGCTTCAGGGAGTTGGCTTTTAACAAAACACTTTCTCAAGGCATTTTGAATAGACTCAAAAGTGTTTTGGGTGGCTATATCTTGGCACAGTCAGCCTGCTCTTTGCCATCTTTTCTGGAGCAGAACATGCACTCATTGGTAAGTATGAACCTCCCTGTAATACAGTTGCACAAAAAGAGCTGCAGTGTTTACAAGAGTTCTCCAGCTGGAAACCATCTCCACAAATTAGGCATGCAGTCTTCCTGTTTGCGTTCTGCAGACCTTTAAATAAAGAGCAGACGTTAACTCCCATCAGTACTGAACTTCATTCTATGTCCCTTTATTGGAAACCTGTTAAAAATGCACTATATAGAGAAACAATGTTTGCAGTTCAATCCTAATCAGGGCCAGGCTGTGGCAATTTAATTCTCTGAACAAAATGTTTTAAAAGTTTTAAAATTCTGCTCTACCCAACTGCCAGCCATGTCCTGCCACATTTTCTCAAGCTTAGTCTCCCTGTGCAAATTATACATGTTACATATCTGAGGGTACTCCTCATTTGTCAAGCCTCTGTGTCAGTCAAAGCACAGTCATTTCCCCCCACCTTATATATTTATATATTTCATTAGAGAATGTATATGCCATCTCCTCAAAGACCTACTTAAGGCATAACATAGAAACAATACAATGAAATCATTAAAAACGACATCATCAATATTAAAACAAGCCAAGCAGGCCTTGGACATAGGCCAGAAAAGGGAGAGATGAGTTGTACAGAAGGAAGTGGTCCTTGAGATACGTGAACCCAAGCCATGCAGGGCCTTAAAGGTAAGTACATTTCTGCTTGAAGAACCTTTGTGCCTGAAGGTTTGCATTCTCTTTATTTCATCAATAAAAGATAATGCCATGCCTTGTTAAATAACAAGATTTTATTAATCACAGATTTAAAATATTATTTGTCAAATATTATTTGTCATTATTGTAAACAATCTGTGTGCATTTTGTCAATGCTCTAAGTGCATCTCTCCATGTTGTCAGTAGCTACAGTCCAAAAGACCAGCGCACAGGATTCTCACTGGTTGTTATGTAACAGCAGAGCTCCTTGAGCACACCAGAAACTTTCAGTTGCAATAGCTGACAATGGGAAAGCTCCAGATGTGTTCGTGATTCTCGTCCAGTGGATCATAGTCCATGTATTTAAGTTAGGGCTGTCACCCAAAAAACACAAAAATAATTGATTAATTGTATGAGTTTTACTAGATTGAGTCGTTCATTAACCATGCAACCCTAAGAACACTTTACTAGGCGTAGGCCTCATTAAAATAAATCCTGTAGGATTTTGGAATAGACCTGCTACGTTTGCTGTTGTACAATGTCACCCTAAACAGAGTTACGCCCATCTAAGTCCATTGAAGCCAGTGACTGCTCAGACTGGTGTAACTCTGCTTAAGATCACACTGTAATTAAACCAACCTAAATTTCAACCTCCATAAACAATAATTCTAAAGGGAAAGCATACTGTCTTAGTTTTGAGACAATGTTCAGACATGCCCTGGCCTGGAAAGCTAAACAGGGTTGACCCCGGTTGGTACTTGGATGGGAGACCCCCAAGGAAGTCCAGGACTGCTAGGAAGAGGCAAGCCATGGCAAAGTACCTCTCTTTATCTCTTCCCTTGAGAGCACTACGGGGTTGCCGTAAGTTAGCTGCGACTTGATGGCACTTTAGATATACAAAGTCCAGACATGTTACAGTGGGTACCATCTACAACAAGGGCCCCTCCTAAGGTGACACCTCCTACCATCTGTCTTTGCAAGTACTTATGTTAAAAAAAAACGATTCATTTTTTAAAACAATAAACTGCTCAGTAAGTAAAATTTTACTGTATTTAGCCATTGGCCATTACAAACCGATCAGTTAATCAGGAGCAGTTTTTCAACATCTAAATTAATCCAAATTTTTACAATCATTACTTTAATCATTTCACCCACTAAACACTCGAAAATGATTTTTTCTGTTCTGATGCGATTTCTTCATTCGGGAAAGAAAGCTCTTAGGATTTCCCCCAAGGGTAAATAACACCAAAACCACTCCGCTGGAAGTATTATGTACCGTATGTCCCAAGCCCCCAGAATAAAAAGAAAGATCAAAGTCACTGGAATCATGTCAAGCTTCTGTGTAGTTCCACACTAGTCAAAACTAATAATGGTTGGATCCAACCAGCTATTCTGCTGGTGAAGAAAGGAAGGATAGGTCCTCTTTGACCATCCAAAAATACTATATTGTGAATCGAAGGGCATGTGTGTTCAAAAACCATGCGGGATGAGTACTGGGATAGGAAGGGGATTGAGCAAAGTTCCCTGAAAAAGCTGCTGGATCCAACCCCATCGTTAGCACACACAGTTGTAACGGCAGTTCCAGTTGATCAGTCTGCTGTTCTCCCATTGTTTCACTGTCATGTTCCATGTTCTCCACAAAGTAGTCATGAGAATACTAGAATCAAATCAGTCAAAACTGCTATACTGATAGATCTTAACAAGATTAGCTCCGAAGCATTATCAGCATATTTATTTATTTACCTAATTCGTTCATTTATACCTTGCCTTTCTCCCCAAGGGGGACTTAAGGTGGCTTATATCATTCTCCTCTTCTCCATTTTATCCTCACAACAACCCTTTGAGGTAGTTTTCACTGACATTGCACGATTGGCCCAAGGTCACCCAGCAGGCTTCCACAGCAGACTGGGGATGTGAATCTGGTTGTCCCAGATCCTAGTCTAACACTCTAACTACTACACCACATTGCCATAGAGATATCTTTCAATTTTTGGAAAATAAATATTAAGTATTGACATGATATACATTTTATCAGCTAAGCACCTGACAGCTGTGGGTTTTAGTGTGATATTTTAGCATAAGGAAATTGTCATTTTATGTGGGTCTGTCTGTGGGGCTATATGTGGGGCTATATGTGGGGCTCTGGTGGCTCAAGTGGTTAAGACGCTAAACTGCAGACTGGAAGGTCAGTAGTTCAGCAGTTCGAGACCCAAGTGCTGCATGACAGAGTGAGCTCCCATCTCTGGTCCCAGCTCCTGCCAAACTAGCAGTTCGAAAGCAAGAAATTGCAAGTAGATAAATAGGTACTGCTTCGGTGGGAAGGTAACAGCGTTCCGTGCACCTCGGCGTCTAGTCATGCTGGCCACATGACCACAGAAACATTTTTGGACAGTGCTGGCTCTTCGGCTTGGAAACGGAGATGAGCACTGCATCCCTCGAGTTGGATTCGACTGGCTTTCAAGCAAGGGAAATCTTTACCTTACTGTCTGTGAATGTGAATTTACCTGTCTCTGTAGAGGGCTGAAGTAATGCCCAGTCTAAGGAATGCAACTTGTTTTGAGAAGAAGTGGCTCCTTGCCTTCCATTCTGATGGCTGGACTCTTTTATTCCTTTGCTCTTCTTTTTATCGATGAAAGATGATGCTTCATGGCCATCAACTATGCGAGGAAAGTCTATTGGTTTGGCCAGCTTTTTCAGGATGGTTTTGACTTTAACATCTTTCTCTTGAGGTTTCTTCAATGTCTTGGGCAAAGTGCAAGAGATAGTATTCCTGTGCTTGACTCTTACATTTTGTTTGTCATTGACAGGTGTCATGGACTCCCTTCTATTTTCTGGGTTGGTTGTAGACTGCAGCACACCCATGAGTGGTTCAAGGAAATTAAAATTATTGAGGGTTGACATGTGCTTTTTCAGTTTCCGAACGCTGATTCCCTCAATTAAAAGGTCTGTAGGATTAAATGGGGGGATGTCCAGCATAGACTGTAGAGAAAAACAGAAACAAAGCTTTTTGAGTTGTTTTTTATCTTAAAAATGGAAATTAGGGTGAAAATGGCTTATTCCCACAACCTTGTACACAATATAGGATGCCTTCTCACTTGCTACTTGGAAATAAATGGCACTCTATCTCTGGGCATCCACTAGATTTCAGTTTATTATTCCAGAGACTGAATATCTCCAGAAACTATCTGGAAACTTCTTCCCCCATATTGGTTCTCATTAAGTTTATACCAAGGCCTGAGAGAGATTAATCATATTCAGTTGGGAGCAGTGAGCTGTTAGTGAGACACTGTTGGTCATGGTTCTTTCCTATGTTCCCCTCTCCCAAGCAGTTCCACCTGACCCCAGGGAAATTGATTAGTCAGGCAGCAGAACCTGCACAGAACAATAGCTACATGGGTTGGGGGATGCAGTATAAGGGGGGAAATCACCTTTCCTGCCTCATCCATCAGTGAGGAGACCTTTGTCCCTTTCTCTCTTCAACACAGCTTCCCAAACCATATAGCTATAAGTCTACATGAGTCCTGCAATTCTAGGAATCAGCTGTCCCATGATTGGAAAGGACTGCTGAGTTGGAGAGATTAAAGATATGTAATCCTTGCACTAGCATCTACCTGGACCCAACCCATTGTTTTAACACAGGGCTCTCCAACCTTTTGTTTTTGAACCACATGTGTCTCAGCACAGAACCAAATATGGTTCTTTTTAAAAAGTGAAATCTTTGGTATATTGGAAGAGGTAGATGAGACACCAGTATGTGAAAGGAATGGCAGACAAAAAAATTATGGAACTAACAGATTTTATGCTTTACAGGGGGGGCGAAGGATTCAGGTGAGCAGTTGCCAGTAATCCAAATCCAAACCATGTGCAGATTTATAGCAGAGTACTAAAACAATCATGCAGGGTGCTCCTGCATATCATTATTACTTATTGTTTGCCATTTCCTTATTAAGCACTTGCAACAACCAATATTTCGGCTATGGAATCTCTATGGATTATTAATCGACATGTCAGTTATTAATAATGTTAAGTTTTATCATTTCATTTTTGCTGATGGGCTTTCTTATACTGGCTCCTTGTTGATGGCTTATTCTGAATGTTGACATAGTTTGGTGTTCACTAGTAGTATTTAGCCAGTTCTTTAGGATTCACATTTCAAAACCTGCATCTAAAGGCAGTGGATTTGACTGTCTAGAAATTCTGGATTCTGTCAAAGTACAGGTGAAAAATAATTCCTACCTGTCTCCAGAGAAGTTCAAATTTCCCAGGGTCACAACTTTTGTCATGCTTCCGGTCAATAACTACCTTGATTGTATCTTCTTGAACCTGAGCACATAGATCTGATGTTATTGGGGTAGAAGGGAACATAGTTGGACTGCTATTGATTTCAATCAACCAAGGTTTGAAGTCCTTCCCAAGAATAAAATCTGCCCCATAGAGTTCAAAGCTGCTCCTCCGTGGATCAACTTGGTCCTGCACCACCTTCATTGTACAGATTATGTTTTTTTTCATGGATGGATAGATAACATTACGCCAGACATGGCCAAGTCCTCTCTTCTGTAAATACTCTTGGAATCTGCTGCTTGTCCACATGTTGTGATACGGCAATTGAGGACTGCGGTCTGTGGCATTCTTGTAATTTTTCTGGATGGAATTATTGCACAGGTGAATGGAGCTGTGAAGATTGAACATAATCATGACTCACATGAAACAATTGTGCAGAATGAACAATTGTCCTAAGAAAGCAAATAAATATAAAAAATGAAATTCTATTTACTTTGTTTGATCTACTTAAATAGTGTATTGAATACAATGATTCCTTTCTACTGACAGAGGACAGGGCCGCTGTGGGGAGGGATTTGGGGGGCCCAACTCAGCTGGAGGACCCCTAAACTCAGCAACATGTTGCAGTCAGGGAATGCATTTAATTTTTAAAAAACTCGTGATGCAGCTCTGCACTGCAGCCACTAGGGGCACAGGGAAGGCAGAGCACAGTAAACAGCTAATGCATTTTTCTATCCAGATTCCCCGCTTTTAAATGCATCATGTATTGGTATGATCAGTGAGGAAATTCTTCCATGAAGCATTAAAATTATTGATACTTCATTCAATGTTCTACAAAGAATAGAAGACACATTATTGTTACATATGGTCCTGTTCAGATGAGACTTTTTCGAAATGCCTTGACAATCCGGAGAACTTCGTCAACTACAACTGTGATTTTGGACCTCTTTTTTGCACTTTGTATATGCAATTGTCTTAATATTTACATTATATACCACTTTATATGTCTTATAGATGGTTTCTAGCGCATGTTTACAGCTTTCTTGTTTCTTATGTTTTGGATTATTTGAACTGTGGTTCTCTCTACAGCAAATGGTGCCGGGGGAGGGCGACCATTTTGACAGTCTTTGGATGCCTACATCAAAATGGCACTTGAGCCAGATGGACTTTCTGCCAATCGCTGAACAGAGAATTGTCTTGTGCAAGCACAAAACTGCACAAATTTCCCTGGGAGTGTGGAAAGTTGGCTTTACTTCACAGCTGTCATATACCACTTTTGCATAAGTCAGAATGACTTATGCTCAATGTTGGAAACAAGACAGAATTCCGGAAATTGGGGATTGGATAAGGAAATTACTGTTTATGGTTGAAATGGACAAAATGACAAGGAAACTTAAGAATCTTGAAGCAGAAGAATTTTATGCAGATTGGACAGATTTTAAAGATTATTTAGAGAAATACTGGGATGTAAAGGACAATTTAATTTGCTTTGACAGTTATTGAAAAATATATGTTATTAGAAGAAAGTTATCTATAAGAAAACACTAGGTGAAAGAAATGTTACCGGTAGATTATGATTAAAAGATAAGGGAAAATAGAAGAAAATTTAAGGAATGGGCAGGAGGTTGGAGCACTGTGGGAAGCCGGGGGGGGGGGATGAGAAATAGAAGAAAGGATGTATAACAACTAAGAATATAATATGTATTTGACTTAATAATATATCCTAATAAATTGGTTTTTGGGGGGGAAATAAACCACTTTTGCAAAAACAAAAAAAACCTCTGCCCTCACCCACCACCACATCACGAGGGACGTCCCCACCATACTTAGAAAAAGTTCTATCTTTTTTGTTATTCATGCAGAATAAATACACCACAATTCAGAAAACAAAAAATCCAGAAGAAAAGGAATGGTGCAAAATGGTAGCACAGAATCCGAATCCAAGCTTCATGACTACTATACAAATCTGGGGTAAGCTGTGCATGCAGAAAAGCCCTTTGTTTTGCTTAGCCATATCTTGCAAAGGGGTAGCCCTGTAAATGTGTTGCAGAAATTAAAACAAAATTAATTTATCTTTCTCTTTTCCACGCTTTCCTTCATATTGTTCTCTTTCTTTCAGGATATGTCTTCATTTCTCTCTCCCCTTTTCTAATTCCCCTCTTATTTCTCAGTCTGAGTCTCAATTCCTCATCCCTATCCTGGTTGCCAACTTAGAAGTATTTAACAGTAGTATAGCAACAAACAGTAGTATAGCAACAAAAAAAAACCCCAGCCTTTATGTGCATGATAATTGAATATTAATCCAGATGTGGTTACACATCTGGAACAGAAGTTAGAAATCCTTCTCCCAATCTTAATTAGATTCAATTATATTTTAAACACTGTTCAGACAGTGGGTTGCAGTACTGGTGGGACAACTAATATCCCCCTGTAAATGCCACTTTGCTACTATAGACATTAAGCTTCATGTCTTTTCATCACAGTCATTTCAGAAAACATGTCAGCAAAGTCAGTCCTGGTTATCCCAGTACTTCTCATCAAGTACCACTATTTAATAAATTTGCCCATGCTTTGAGCTAACCAAAGATACAAGAGTTCACAACAGGTCCGTAGCCAGGATTTTTTTGTTCAGGGGGCATTTACATTGTTAAAGGGGCACTTAAATTACAGTTAATTAAATTAATCCAAATGCCTGTCTTGAAGGGGGAGGCTCTGAGCCTGTTTCTAGCCCTTTCTAGCCTGTTTCTAGGGAACTCTGAGTTGTTTTTTCCCAGGTTTCATGATGCACCCCTCCATATTCCACAGTGGGGGGGAGAGGGAAGCCCAAGGGCAATTCTCACCCTGGCTGCTGCCAGCAGAAGGCAGCAGGGGTCTCACCTCAAAAATAAGGTTTCTGGCATGGCTATTTGTGGGGCAGGGCTTTTAATTAAGAGGGCAAGGCCACAAAATGCCCCACTGTAGCTATGGGCCTCGTTCACAAATAGATTTCTTACTGAAGTACTTACTAAAGATTTATAGTGATACTAGCCTGATACCCGTGCTTCACTACGGTATTTAAATTCCGTAAATCCAGTTATAATACTGCTGATGTGAAGTTTGAAATGTAACATTTGTTGTAGTGTAAAAAATGAAGTGAGATATACATACTGTTTTTTTTCCCCTCTACTGAAGGACCTCTTTTTAGACTGCTGGGCGGGCTCCCTCGTAGCTTTAAGCACCCTGCAACCGCTGCTGCACCTGACAGACAACCACCTGTTAGGTGTAGGAAGTGGAGGGAGTGTATTGGAAGCCATCAGAGAGGCTGGGCCAGCATCACTGCTAAGGTGATCCTGCTGGGGCGCCGTCCCTGATGGATTAAAGTACCCTGGTCCTGCTCCCACACCTGACAGACATCTGCCTGTCTGGTGTTGGGGGGGGGATCATGTTTAAAGGCATCAGGGAAGCTGGGCCAGCAGCAGGGCTAAGGCAATCCTGCTGAGCAAACCTCCTCGGTGGCTGTAAGCATCCCACCTCCAGTGTAGGAGAGGGAGGAGTATTAGAAGCTACTGATTTCCTCAACTGTCATTCGTTCTCTGCAGTCCCCTGTAACTGTTTTTTTTTTACCTCAGAACACTGAGCTCTGCAGCTGACCAATCAGAGAGTGGGGGGGGTGCAGGGAGGCAGTAGCCTGGCAGCCACATAGGAATCAATGGGGGGAATACATTTCTAAAAATCCCTTCTTGGCAAGCATCTATGTCACGGTAGGAGTGCTCTTCCCGAATGTGGTGTTTCTAGGTCCACTGGTTTGGCCTGGGCATTGATTTTACAGTGAGGGGACTTTCTTTTATATATATAAATGAGGGTTTTTTGAACTACTGCCCACTTCATCAGATTTAAGAAGTGTGTGTAATATTGGTGCACACTCTATGTACAAATATAAAATTACAAAATTAGACCCATGGTTTGCATCAGGGTTGTATGGGGGACTCAGATGGAATCTTTCTCAGGGGCCCATGGTGGCTCTCAGCAGCCCTTCCAGAGGACGGATTTGTCCACTGGAGAAAAGAGTACGTCCATCAGTGGAAGAGTCTCCAAGGCCGATTTGCATGCTGTAAATTCCATGTTGTGGACACAAGGACTGTTAACAGACATGGTCTGATAGTTCCATGGTGGAAATTCACAGGTATATGAGGGCCTGATTTCTATAGGAATGGAGGCATGTGGGGGAAGGGGGCTTAATCCTTGCCATTTTCCCAACCTGAAATGTCCTCAGAGTGCCGCTATTTGCCCTGTTGGGGAAACTCATGTGTAGCCTTCGGTACATGTCAGTTTTCTCAACAAGGAAGCAGCTTTGCCCTTGGGCTTAAACTCCTTTTCCCTCAGTGCCATGGTCCTGATATAAATCAGGCTGACACATGCTTAGGAATTAAGTTCCAAGCGTGAAACTCCAGGTACATGTCTGATCAAAAGTCCTCCTGGTGGCCTCATGGGGGCGGAGCACAAGGACCTCATAATGCATGAAGCAACCCTCAGTTAGAGAAAAGGAACCACTGGAATCAGTCAAGGGAGTATAATTCAGCCACAGATTGCATGGCACTATTAAGTACTATTAAGTGTTAATTGTTTATGGTATGATTGTTTTAACTTGTTTTTAAATGTTTTATGCTGATTCGACACATGCTGCCGATAAATGTGAGCTGCCCTGAGCCTGTTCGCGGGGAGGGCAGGACACAAATGCAAATAAATAAATAAATAAATAAATAATATTCAATAGAGAAGACCTGTATTAAAATTACTCTATGATGTAAAATGAAGGGATGTGTAAATTCTTTTATATATATATAATTTTTATTTTTATTTTCTACAT
>NW_015170290.1:92778-137369 GCF_001447785.1 Gekko japonicus | reverse complement strand
CTTTGGTAAAAGAGTCAATCTTTTCTTTTTTGCCTTTGTAGTTGAACATCAAGCCTTCAGGTAGTATCCATTGGTAGGTAGTGGAATTTTCCCGTAAATAGGTGGTTAAATTCTTGTATTGTTTTCTCTTCTTCCTTACCTCAAATGGAATATCTTTTAGTATTCTGATGTCTTCTTCTTTAATTTTCAGTGTAGTCTCAGATGTTGCTTTCAATATTGCATCTCTTATAGATCTTTTATAGATCTCTTAGAGAATCTGATGTATATTTCACCAGGCAGGTTTTTTTTCTTAATATATAGGGGAGTCAATAAAATCTTTATACAAAAAAATATATATTCTGAATATGTCTGATAGATCATATCCATTTCGCTTTGTAATACTTCCGCCTTGATGCCTGTCACTGGTGCAAGTGCTTCACTAAGGATTTCTTTCAGATTCTCAGATTTGTCTTCTGGTACACCTTAAAATCTCAACACGTATGAAGTTTTTTCGATTTGTAGCTGCAAAAGTTGAGTTTTATCTGAAGATCTTTCTCTTTCCACAACTTCTAGTCTTTGATCAATTGCTTTAGTCTTGTTTTCAACTTCTTCTGTTATTTTATTGAATTCTTTTAGCTGTTTTTGTAAAGACTCCATGGTCTTGCTGATGTTAGTCATCTGAGCCACCAGAGGTCACAATGCAGTATCCAGCATGCCTGCAAAGTCCAAGTTCACTTCCGGTTTAGAAACCGGACGTGTTGAGCTGGCAGTTCCTTGTTGAAGCTTCGCTTTCACCACCATCTTTTAAGCCCGATAAGACATTGTTTATATTTTGTAAATGTTTGCTTAAGTCTATAGAAGTTTATTTGCTCTGTCGCCTTAACAGTCTGGCATTGTACTGATTAAAATCAGCCATCCGCTCAAATGCCGCCATTTTCTGCCCATTCCAATGCTTTTAAATCTTTGCCTTTTGGGGGGGGCGGCCGGGCTGGCATATTACTCATGCTTCGCTTCATCAGGTAAGAGAAAGTCTTTTTATTTTCACCAGGTCAGTTGCTTGCTGGTCCGGTATGTTTGTCTCATGCCCAGAATAGTACCACGGCAGCAGCGACCTATAGGGGCAGGGGGGAGTTTCTATCCTTTGGCCTTGGCTTTGGGAGAGGCACCCCCAGCACCCCAGGCTGAGAGCCCCCTACAAGGGCTCCAGGGGGAGTCCAGAACCAGCCAGACCCCCTCCCTGCTGCCGGGTCATGGGCCGCTCTCTCCAGCACTTCGGAGGAGCGCACCCGCCATCAACGCACCGAAACCAGAAGTTCGGGATGTGTACATTCGTGTACCATAAAAGATGACTGGATACTTGTCTTCATTTCCTAGCACCTGCATTGGTTTCAGACATACTTTGTTGTTAAATTGATTTGTGTCTGGCTCAGATTCTCACACATAAAAGGCTGTGTGTGTAAAAATACTCCACAAATAAGGCAAAGTTAGGGCAAGAGGTCTGATGGAACCACCTGTGACTAACCAGGTTCAATCAGCTTATTTTTCTCCCCCCCCCTTTTTTTTATTTGCATCATTCTTGCTTAAGAGAAGTCGGATGAGATCAAATGCAGTTAGCCATTGTTTCAGTTGGAGATTGAAGCCAAGGAGTTAAGCTGAGATTTTAACAGATCATTGAAATAACATTATGTGCACACTTCAGACAAATATGGTGAATCTTTTAACTTTTCTCTGGTGTTACAGTTCCATTTTAAATTTTACTTCCAAACTACTTTCAACCCATCATATACTGCAATCCTGTTTAGCATTATTCCAATATAAAACCATCAGTTTTCATGGGCTCAGGTACTGTAAAGATGACTTTATAAAATAAAACCAATTAGCACACATTGGCTTCATTAAGTTGTAATGGTTGCATCACAGCAGTGCTGTGACAGGCAAAATCAAGACTTTGTCTTATAATTCTTTCAGATGAATTAAAAAGGCTATTCTCCTCATATACATTCACGCTTCTCTCAGTTACCTGTGTAGATTGTCTAAGGAGAAACGCTGCGTGGAAAATCTCAGATAGCTTTCTTTGTAGAACCATATTGTCAGAGGATTCCAGTCCGTGACAAGAAACCATTGTCTGATATCAAACTTTGTATCATAAATCAGTAGTGGTGACTCAATGTACTTTTGGACCACCCATTTATGGTCCTTTATTGGAAACTGATCAGTTGGTTCAACCAGTTTCAATATATCCTGTAATCGTTTCTTACATACGATTTCTGGCAAAAGAAAAAACATGAGAACAAGCATGTTAATATCTAAACAAAGGACATTTTAAGGGGGGAAATGAAGACCTAACTAGACAGGAGTTGCATTGGGGTGGAGAAAATGAATACAGGGGACCTTTTCTCCCTCTCCCATAATACTAGAAGCTGGTGACACCCAGTGAAATTGTTGGGCAATGGTTTCAGGATGAACAAATGAAAATCCTTCTTCTCTCAACAATTAATTAAAATTCTGGAATTTACTACCAGCGGATGTAGTGATGAACCAGTAACCTAGATAACAGTAGTTGGAGATTAGACAGATTCATGGAGGAGACGTCCATCAATGGCTGCCAGTCATGGGCACTATAGGGAACTTCCATAGAGGCAGGGGTCATTTCGTAGAAAAAGAGGTGCAGGAGCTCATTAGCATAACTTATTTGCATATACCACACACCCCTGACATCACTGGAAGTGTGTCAGAAGGCAACACCCACCGCTCAGGCTCCACCCCAAGAATCTCCATGTATTTCCCAACTCAGAGCTGGTGAGCCTACCTGGAGAAAAATTGCAGAGCTGGAAAAAGTACAGAGGGCAACCAAGATGATTAGGGGGTTGTGGCACCTTCCCTATGAGGAAAGGCTGAAGTCTGGGAGCAAGTTTGGTGTAGTGGTTAAGTGTGCAGACTCTAATCTGGGAGAACCGGGTTTGATTCCCCACTCCTCCACTTGCACCTGCTGATGTGATCTTGGGTCAGTCGCAAGCTCTGGCACAGCTGTCCTTGAAAAAGAGCAGTTTGTGTCAGAGTTCTCTCAGCCCCACCCACCTCACAGGGTGTCTGTTGTGGGGAGGGAAAGGGAAAGGAGTTTGTAAGCCACTCTGAGACTCCAAGTGAAGGGCGGGGTATAAATCCAATCTCTTCTTCTTCTTCTCTTCAGTTTAGAAAAGAGAGGCCTAAGGGGGGACGTTAGGGGTTCATAAAATCATGCATGGGGTGGGCAGAGTTGACAAATAGAACTTCCTGTCCCTCTCCCAAAACACTAGAACTTGAGGGCATCCAATGAAGCTGATGGGCAGTAGGTTCAGGGCGGACAAAAGGAAATACCTCTTCACACAGAGAGATTAAAATCTGCAATTCATTCCCAGAGGATTTTGTGATGGCCGCAGGAAGAGACAGCTTTAAACGAGAATTTGATTGATTCATGGAGGGTAGGTCTATCAGTGGCTACTAGCCATGGGGACTGAGGGAAACCTCCATGTTCAGAGGCACTATACCTCTGAATCTGAGAACCAGACAGCAACATCAGGGGAAGGCCTCAGCCTCTATGCCCTATTGTTGGTCATCCAGAGGAACTGGTTGGCCACTGTATGAGACAGGATGCTGGACTAAATGGACTATTAGTCTGATCCAGCAGGGCTCTTCAGACAAAACTGGCCTTGACAGACCCTCTGGAAGGCACTTGCACACATACAGAGTAATGGGACTGGCTGCCCTGCAGGACTGTGGGTTTCCTGGTGATACCCAGCCCCTAGAACTGAACCTGGAAACTAACGGGGAGGCAAGGGAACAATTTCAAGAAGTGTAGCATACCATTCTCACTTTGCCTAACTCCAGATAGAAATTGAGTTATGGTGGTGTGTCTGCAATTCCTGAACTTAGAAGTTGTTTTCAAGGCCTATTCCCTATGGAGTGCAGGTTTGGGAGGAGATACCAAGGATAGAACCAGGGATCTCCTCTATGCAAAGGATCAGGTCGGTCACTGAGCTACGGCCTCTCCCTTAACATAGAAACGCCTCCCTCCCCACCCATGTGCCCAATGCATCTCATGTCTCTGTAAGTCAATGCAAGGCACTCTGTTCATGCTCAGAGACTGGAGGGAGATACGATTCTGGAAGGGGGGGGATCATGCAACCTACTACTACTATGCAACCACCACCAC
This sequence comes from Gekko japonicus, assembly GCF_001447785.1. Classification (NCBI taxonomy): domain Eukaryota; kingdom Metazoa; phylum Chordata; class Lepidosauria; order Squamata; family Gekkonidae; genus Gekko; species Gekko japonicus. The sequence continues at coordinate 133,198 of NW_015170290.1, read as the reverse complement.
CCCCCAAGCCAAATGAATGGTCGCTGCATCTCCTGCACCCAAGTTGCACTTGCAGACTTTGTCCTGCTCCAAAGCAATCCCTCTTTCCATAACAAGGAAAAGAGATCAGGAAGGGAATCTCTTCCAGGCTCCTTGCTACAAATCCCTCCCCAGTTTAAGGGGCCAGAGCCAGCAATCCTCTTCAGGAGCAGAGGCCAGCCTGACCACCACCACCCTGCATGTGGGACCCAGAAAGACCCCCTTGAAGGGCTGCCCAGCCTCCGGGAGCTTCCCAGCAGCCACCATCCTGCAGCTCTTCTGAAAGGAAAACTTGGTCCCAACTGGAGGAGGACATCAGGGTTTCTCCTCCCCCTTTTGCATCCGGTCTGGGAATCACAACTCTTTTTAACCCTTTACTAGCCTTTGGTGGCCAAGACAAAGTCCTCTTCTTTTAAGGATTGCCCAAACAAAGGGAGTTTTAGTTTAGTTTATTTCTACAGTCCTTAGACTAGTCATACAAAAAGAAGTACACCTTTACAAAATTCCAAGATTTTAAAATACATCAGTAAAACATTAAAAGCAAAATTTAATCTAATATCAAACTACTATATCTATCTAGCCTTGGGGTTTCCGTGATCTGAGTATCACCATACAAAAACTGACTACTTGGTGGGTAATCTTGGAATTTCTATCAGATAGTAAGAACTTGAGTCTAGCTTTTTCGGAGAGGCCCAGAATTTGTTCAGTCAGCGATGTGATGATTTTATTACACGCCAAACAAAGGGGGGGAAATTAACATGCCCGCTCTTTTCAGCCGGCCAGGAACATCTCCTCTGTTAACTTTCCATCCCTTTTAATAGAAATAATAATAATAACTACTAACCCAAACCCCCCAAAAAAGAAAATGGCCGGGGGGGGGGGTGAAGAAACAGAGCTTCCTCCTTGAAGAGGACTTGAGGGGAGGGCTGAGAAAAAGAAAGGCAGGGAGGAGGGAGTTTGAAAGTGTGGGGGGGAATCTTGCGGGGGCCTGGCAAAGCCGCAGCGGGTGTGAAGTGGGCGGCAGCCCTGGGCACTCATTCAATGTCGGGGCCAAACAGAGGAAGGGAGAGGAAAGCAGTGAGTGAGGCAAGTTTTCGCTGGTCACTCCACTCATGAGGAGCTGCCGCCGCTGCTGCTCAGGACAAAAATAAAACAAATACTTACTTTGGGTGCTGGGGAGGCATCCAAGCGGCCCTGAAAGGGATCCCCAGCATGGGGCTGGCCTCTGCTCCTCCCCAGAGCCATCTGTAAGCAGCCCCCTCCCCGTTGAAGGTTGCAAGGGCCCCCTACCCTCCCTGCAGATGGTCCCCCCTCGCTTGCTCTCCAGCTGGGCTGCGCTCCCAGCTCCGGGGCGCACGAGGCTTGCGTCCACCAGGCTCCACCTAGCTGCTGCTCTCCACACTTTGCAGGAGGGCCCCACCAAGGACCACCGACGGAAGGACAATCAGCGTGGCTGCCAAGCCCCTTTGCACTTCCGGTGCAAGAAAGGTGGCTACGGATACTCTGGATCTTGGGGGGGAGGGAGGGGGCAGCAGAAGCCCCACTTGCCCACTGGGGGGGGGAATCAATGACCCCACATGGCTACTTTTCTCCCAGGGGGAGGACCCATGCTGTGCTACTTGTAGGACATGATCCTCTGCACGCCCCCAAATGGGGCTGGAGTGCAGGAGGAGAGGAGGATGCGGGTGGTAGATCAGGCTGCTCTGCTCTGCACGTATCCCTCCCAGGCCAGGCCTCCCCCCCTCCATCTGAACTCTGTGGGAAAAGGCACCATGCACCGGTGGCTCCACGCACTCCTGCACCCACCCGCCCAGGTCACAGCTGCAGAGCAGATGCACTGGACAACTCGGCGATGCCTTCCCTGGCATCAGAGGTCTTCCTTGGGGAGGGGGAGTTTCTTTCTTGCAGGGCAGAGCCTCAGGGAGGATTACCCGCCAACACTGACCCTCGCCAATGCCACCGGCCTTGGAAGGGGGGGAGAGAAAGGCCAGCGCCAAGCCTGCCCCGCGCGACCTGCCCCCATGGTGGCAGCGAGAGGAGCCCCCTGGCTGGTCTTCAGCAGCAGAGGCAGACAGGGTGCCTCCTCCTCCTCGCAGATGCCTGACTGGCCATGGCAGGAAAGAAGACAGGCAGGTGCCCAGGAGGGAGGTGCAGTGGGTGGCGGGGAACTGGCTTCCTTATTGCCGGAGCACTGCTCCGGCATGCTCCGGCAAAAACTGACCCCTGGTCAGAGGCAATAAACTCTGAAATTCACTGCTAGAAAGCAACATCAAGCTTTCTGTCTTATTTGTTGGCCCTCCAGGGCAACTGCTTGGCCACTCTGTGAAGCAATATGCTGAACTTAGATAGACCACTGGCTCTGATTCAGCAGGGCACATCTTATGTTTCCATGTACTTATAAGCTATGCTTGAAGCTCCTAAGCATTTTCTTTGTAAATAGTAACTATGTCGGGTTCTGATTTGGACTGGGACTGTACCATGGGTGAAGGAATATTTAACCCATGATGACCCGTTCATTTCTGTACCAATTCCAAATGAAGAACAACTGCATTGCGGAAGGGTAAGGGGGGGAGAACTGTATGCCTACCTCTGCCACGAGATTTTGCTCCAGGTTTGATAATCCAGATGTTGTGGAGACCATCAATATCATGCTGAGGATTTGCTAATATAATTTTATGCAAAATCTTTTGACACTGAATTAAATAGTTTTCTGCATTGCAAATCACAGCACCCTCACTGCAAACAATCCAAAATATTAAAATATTTAGTGCAGTTACAGATTAAAAATCAGTTATTTCAAACAAGGGGGATTGTGAATTAATAAAGGGGGAAATTCTGAATGAACTAAAATTATAGGTCCCACCAACTATAGGCCCATTATATTTTCAGTGGAACACACACTTGGGCTCTCTTTAGTTTTAATTGATTGCATGGATCTATTCTTGATAACCATTTTGATTTCACTAATAAACATGAAGACACAATGAACTGAACTGTATCCTTCCAGCTTTTCCATTGGTGATAGAAGGAGTAGGGGGCCCCTTCTGAACACTGAAAAGATTGTGTTGGAGATTATGGGAATCATGGACAAAAGTTAAATGGGAAGGTGGCTAGAGTGTAGAGAGGAACAGGAAGAGATTGAGTGGAAAAACTGGCAGGATCCAATCCATATTGTATGAAATTAAGGCTATAAAGGGGTAACGTGCATCATTAACTGTGTATTTTGAGCAGTGTGTGTTTGTATCCACCTTTCTCATTGAAACTCAAGATGGATTATAGTGTTTAAAAAGACAATGCCATAAATACAGTTTAATACATAGCATGGAAAATGCAGTAAAACCATATTACACAACTTAAAGAAAAATGAAATAGAAACAGTGTAATATATTACATAAATTGGATTGGATTTCTCATATAGAGAACCAAGATCCCATAAACTGGATGTAACAATTACAGGATGCTGAACTACAAAGTATAATCCATCCAATAAGCGATGCAGAATAAAGTATAGTTTAGAAAACTAATCAGTTTTAAGGAAAAGAAATATATGCAGTTCAATATCCTTTTCTCCCCTATCATCACACAGCCAACTTATGGCAACCCAATAGGGTTTTCAAGGCAAAAGTCATTCTGAGGTGGTTTGCCATTTCCTGCCTCTGCATAGCAACTATTTCTTGGTGGTCTCCTATTCAAATACTGACCAGGGCTGACCTTGCTTAGCTTCTGACATCTAAAGAGATCAGGCTAGTCTTTGCTACCCAGGTCATGATGCAATATTTATACAGTTCCATTAGAATTGTAATGGGTAAAGTCTTCTGGGCCTAATTCAGAATTGGATTCAATATATTGAGTTATTTTCCTGAAAAACTGGGAAATCCCATTTGGAAGCCCATTATGCTTTTGGTGAGTTTCTGAATGATCTCTTTGCCTAGTGAACCCCAAACTCTCCCAAGAGCTGCCGAACAGTGCTCCCATGGCTGCTTTCTCTGTTCTTCTATCTGGCTTTGCAACATTTTCAGTCACAACTACAGTAGTAGCAGCAAGATGAGGAGATCTGAAGGCCCAAGGCATCTCTCTCACTCATCTCTGGAAGCTAGAATGTTAATGTCCCACCAGAGCCGGTGCTACCATTAGGCCAACCTAGGCGACTACCTAGAGCACAGACATCAGAGAAGAGCAGAACTGATGGCAGGGGTGGGGGTGGGGCTACCTGGCGAGGCCAGTGCATGTCTGTGACGCAGGAGAACGTGGGAGGGAATGAATCAGCAGGGTGGCTGGAAGTACTTGGTTTATTTAGGGGGGAGGTCAGGGCTCTCTCGGGGGGGAGTGAGAAGTTGGGAGCTCAGAATCCTCTTCTGTTAGGAAGTTATCTGCAAAGTGGGATTCTTCCTCTCACCTCTCCACTCAATGCCTGTAGAGGGAAGCAGAGGAAACCCACCACTCTTGGTCCCCACCCAAAAAGCAGCCAAGTGGGGCCCCCCGGGGAAGGACCAGATTCTCTGCTGTGAAGGAGCCTGTGGAGTGTGTTTGTGGGGGGGTGTCCCTCTCCTCCTCCTGGGCCAGGGGAAGGCGGCTTGGCTTTGGAGAATCCGCCAAGAGGGTACCGGGTGCCTCTTCTCCCTCACCCTCATAAGAACATAAGAGAAGCCAATGTTGGATCAGGCCAATGGCCCATCCAGTCCAACACTCTGTGTCACGCAGTGGCCTTCCTCCTCCTCCTCTGCCCTTAATCTGGTGGTGGCTCCAGGGCTCAGGCTCCCTTCAGAGGGCTCCCAAAGCGGCCCTGGTTTACAGTTCAAGAGCTCCGTCTGACTGTCCGTCTTTTCGCGTGAAGGTTGAAGAGGAAGGAGAATCTGGTTGGCGAATGCCAAGTCGGGGGGGGGGTTTGAAACCCAGCTCCTGCCAGCTGCAGCCCCCGCCCTCTCCAGACTCCCTCCTAGTTTTGCGCTCCCCCCCCCCCCCCCCCCCGGCTCTCTCGCTCGCTCTCAAATCTGACCCCCGAGTGCAACTGGAGGAAAATACGTCTCTGCACTAAGAACTTTGCAGCTGCTCCCACACCTTTCCCTAAAACTATATGAATGCCCTACTTACAAGTCAACAATGGGATTCATCAACTAAGGCTGTCAGTAGATTACCTCAGCTACAGGTGGCTGAGAGATGGCAAGCTAAATTATTAAACACGTCGAAGCATCAGCACTGGACCTGAAGGAATTAGTGGCAAAAATTTGCAAAGGAAAAGGCATGCAAAATGAGATTTTGATGTGCCTGAAATGGAAACATTCAAAAGACTTAAATTTTAACATCACAATTCACAGGATTATTCAAAAGGATTTGTGATTTGTGTGCTAAAACTGTTTTCTGTTTGAGAAAGAAAATCAAAGATTGTTGTATTACTTATTCTCGCATTTTTTAAAAAAAAGTAGCAATTTTAAGTTTTGTGCTTTTCATTTTTCCTACAATTCATCTGTTTTTGAAAATTGGTTATCAGTGGGGGGGGGGCGGAAGTAGCTAGCCTTGCCTAGGGTGCAAAAAAGCCTGGCACCAGCCCTGTGTCCCACACTCCAAGGACCTTGGGAAATACAGTATTTTCCATGGAAAAATGCATGAGACCATAAGACTGACCCCTTCCTCTGGCCAAAAGACCAATATCAATGCAGAATAATACCACTGTTACAGAGAGACAGAGAAAGTACATGGGAGACTCTATGGTAGCAAAGATATGGTACAGCCAACAGTGTTGCAGATAGTGCCAGAAGGTGGCATACTTCAGACTTGCCCCTCCCTGCAAGAGGAACAGGATATAGTTCATTGGGTGATTAACAGGGATGAGCAATTGTGACAGGGAAACAACTTGGCTGGAGTTCCATGCCAGTCTTCCTGGGCATCTCCAATGGAAGATTTAGAGCAGTGATAATCACTCAGTGGTTTGGGAGCCACATATGGCTCTTAGATATGACACTTGTGGTTCTTCTGAGGATTGTTCCAAACTGTGGCACTTGGCCCATGTTTCAGGTCAGTGGGCAAGGTCATTATCCAGTAGGGATTGTGGCTGACAGGTGATTCTACCTTGAAACAGGCTGCTGGAAGAATTGATAAGTTGAGAGCCCCCCTGAGGCATAGACTTCATGCCAAGGATGGGAGTAAATGTGTCGGTTTGGACACTAATTGTGAATGTGGCTCTCCCCGAGCAGCAGAGTGAATAATACTGGGTTTAACACTTCACAGTTACTTCTTTAATACTGGATTTATACAACGTTCTTTTAAGAAAGTTGTAGTCTGTTTAATCCTATCTGGTTTCTGGCTTTTTATTACTTTATTACTGGCTTTTTTATTACTTTACTTTTGCAGTTTAGCAAGAAAGACAAAAGATATAACAGTGATGCTTAGCATGGTCACTGCACTTAGATTCAGAAAAGAAAACTTACTGAATGAGGGAATAGTACTGTTCAATTAATTGATCCCATTCTGTGTCAGAAAGCACTGAGGAATTCTCTGCCTCTATGTCAATGTCATCATGTTCAAGTTGCTGGATGTACGTTTCGCACACTTTGAGAGCCGTCTCTATTAATTCTCCCGGAAGTTCCTTAATGTTCCTTTCATTAGGATCTATGAAATACAACAAAGTATTCATCAGTAGCATACTCTCTTTCTGTTATTAAAGCTTTCTATGGCCAAGATTCTTTTGTTAGGACCACAGAAAGGGAACGACAGTTCAACCAACATTTGAAGGCAGTGTACATGCAATCAAGAAGGAAGAGTGTAGTGGTAAACAAAAGTGTGCATCATAATGTTAAGAGTCCTCAGCAGAGATATTTTCCTCAAGGATCCACTGTTCATGTACAGATCCATGTACCTGTCTGCAAGTGGAAAGGCCCAACTGTTCTGCAACTGAAGCCTGGTTCATCTATGCAAGGGGGGCTCAGAACTCTGTGAGTGCCTCCTTTCCCTCCCATGTACAACTTTGTATTGAAGCACCGGCCAGTATTGCATTAAAATCTCAGTGCCTGAATTGTGACTGTTAGATCTGAAAATGTCCCATTTTGACACCTTTCATGATATTGCGCTGTTTTTTATTATGCATGTGACCAGGGCTGGTGCTACCATTAGGCCAACTAGGAGGCTGCCTAGGGCACAGTCCTCAGAGGAGCGCAGACTGACAATCAGCATTAGGGTGTGAAATCTGTCACACATCTATCAGGTGTCAATTTTCTATTAGCAAAAGGAGGAAGTTGAGGGAAACAGTGTGAATCCTCCTGTCATAAATCTTCCAAGGGTGAATTCTCTATGCAATTGGCTAGAGCACAATTAGCAGTTAGCAGGAGAGGGGGAGTAAATGTTCCTGTTGCTCAACAATGCTGCTCTGCACATTGCTACAGCAGAGTTTCCCTACTTTCCTCTCCTTTCTTTGCAGCCATGACACATAATTACTGCAGAGGAGCCTTTTCCTTTGCAAATTTTGTCACTAATTCCTTCAGGACCAGGTCAAGTGCTGATGCTTTGGCATGTTTATTAATATAGCTTCCCCAAAAAAAGCACTGTATAAATAACACAATCAAAGGCACTATGCTGAAGTGCAAAGGAACAAAGAATATGTATATAACATAAATGTGTACAAACAGATACAATATAGTGTATACATATGACATACAACAACACGGAGTGTACAAAAGAAGCCGGCACACAGGACATAGGACTAAGACTTCGGATTCCAATCTTTGTTTCATTGATACTTCTTCCTTTGTACCATACAGCTACAATAATAATAATAATCAGCCCGGCAATTAGTACTAATATTTACAACTTGATCAAAGATACAACAAAGTTGCTCTGATAGCTATGATGCCAAATGCATGTTCCTTCCTGATGTATGTAGTTTGTAAGTGTTTGTGGAATTCAGAGCCTTACTGACAATGTAAGAATGTTTTCTATTGATGATCTGTTGCCCTGCTTAAACTAGCTTCATGTGAATTGTGATAAGCATTTTGTCCTTTTATAACATCTGTGTATAACATGCTTTTAAATTTTACAAAGGAAATACGAGAGCAACTTTGTTGTATTTTGTTATAGGATATTTTCCCCTGCATAAAAACATTAAGGCTTCTATATATTGAGCACTAGATGAAGGTAAATATTGTGAGTTCATAAATTATCTTTGATCAAGTTGTAAATATTCGTATTATTTGTCAGGCTGATTATTATTATTATTGTAGCTGTATGGTACAACTGAAGAAGTATCAACGAAACAAAGATCGGAATCCGAAGTCTTAGTCCTATGTCCTGTGTGCCGGCTTCTTTTGTACACTCCGTGTTGTTGTATGTCATATGTATACACTATATTGGAAAAATCATTGATGCACAATGGAAACAAAGATATTGATGCTGAAGATCTGTGCTGTGAACTTATAGCAATAGCTCAAAGACTTCCAAAGTCTATGCCTCCACAAGGAGTACTTCTCTTCATACTGCAACAAAAGTTCCTGGATAGTGTGCCTATGTTTCTATTGCTCTAAGGATCCTTTTCAAACTTCCAGTATAAGTGGCAAGTGGTGAATGCAGTTTCTCAAAGCTCAAACTTATAAAAATGTACATACACTCAACAATGCTGCAAAAGAGACTACTTGGCTTGACAGCTTTATTAATTGAACATGCCAAAGCATCAGCACTTGACCTGAAGGAATTGGTGACAAAATTTGCAAAGGAAAAGGCACGCAAAATGAGACTTCTATTTTGTTGTTGTTTGTTTGTTTGTTTTTAACAATGGGTGGGGGACAGTGTTTCCAAGGCTTCAAAATTTTCAGAAATTTTATATCTAAAGTCTTTTTGCCAGAAAACTTCTAATATGTGGAGTTGTTGTCATCCAAACAAACTCTATCATTTGTTATAATCAACGTTTCTTTTAGCTTGGAGAAAAAGTTTGTTAAATGAGATTTTCCTAGGGAATGGGTATTGTCATGACTAGTGGTTGAGAAGTTGAAATTCCTGGGGAAATGACTGCATTGAGAAATTTCTGCAATTAGAATTAATGAGGACTGCTAGAAAAGAAGCTTCTCCACACTTTTAAAAATAGTTTGGGTCAACATTACAAGGTCTAGATTGCCTGTTCAAGAATCAAGAGTACATACATCATGATATTGTGAGATATATCAAGTGGATCCAATGGTAGATTTTTGCTAATGGAAGGGAAAGCAATTTTCACCAAGTCCCCCCTTCCACTGCAGACCTCTGATTCATGCTGATCCTGAGGTTCCTGATCCACCTGAAGCAGCCCTTCAGGGAGCATTTCAGGTGGCACTGGAAAAAGAAAGGCCCCAAAAAAATCCCACTCCACTGGTAGAAATCCCTTCCATTGTTGGAAATTACCACTTGATGCAGTCCATCATGCCATCTTTTTGCTCTCCTGATGATGTCCTTTGAATATATGTACCATCTGAAGTGTCTGCTTTATGCCTGTATGTGTGAACATTTCTAAAAGGTGAGAAGGCAGTGGCTGTGTCATAGCCTGGAGTACCCTGAATGATAAGAGGACATATCTCTAGATGCCTTTAAAGATAGAGTGGATTTTTTCTTTTCAGGAGAAGAACAAATGATTTGAAAAGAAACAGAACCTAAAAATCACTATTTTATAGTAAAGTGTCTTGACAGATTATGGAAACTTGACAGATTATGGAAACAACAAAACTAAGTCACCCACAGATGGGTTAGGGGTCAGTACCTAGTCAAGAAATACCCCAGGTATGCAGAAAATAGGGTTAAAAACTAACACCCACTCACACGCACAAAATGTGATCCAAGCATGCATGCACAGTATCTTCCCCCTCCATCAAAATGAGTGGGGAAGACTACTTGGGCAGGGACTCCATGTTTGCATCTAAGCACCACACAGGACTCCCAAGTAAAGATAATAGCAAAAATGATTATTTTGGATGCTAGGCAGCACACTATTGTAGATTTCAGCATCTCAAAAAGAGAAAATCTTTGTACTTCTAAGCCAAGATCTGAAGAAATACAAGAATATTGAATCAACATGTCTGTATCAGCTTGTTTATTAAGAATGGCATAGCAGGTTTTCCCTATTTCAGTCAATTCTATCTAATGGATATTTTTCCTTTGTAAGATTAACCAATGTAAATGCTACCTGTTGTCCCAGATTTTGTATGTAGGCTTCCTGTACTTGACTGGTCATGATCACCAGATCTGTCCAAATTGACAACCCATTTTAGTATGGAGGATGCCGCTGTCTTCCTGAAGTCCTCTAAAACAAAGGCCACAATATTATTTTAGAGTATATCCCATTGAATAATGCACACAATAAAGGAAAATTTAACTGGGCATGTAATGCAAATTTGGAAAAACCATCACCAAATCCCTATAACATCAGTTAACAATATTGTTATTTGCTTGCTCCATACATGCCAAGTTGCAAGAAATACAGAAATCTAGTTGGGGTTTATTTTATTTCGTCATTTAGGTATTTATATCCTGCTTTTCTACTAAATGGGGACTCAAAGCAGCTTATGTCAGACTCCTCTGATGGATTTAAAATGCAGCCCTTATTCAACATCTCCAAAACAGCATGAGTAACTTATAATGAAATAGATTAGGGCATTTGCAATGAATAACAATAAGGACAAAATGGTTTAACAGACTAAACTACTTTGGTTCAGATCTTGTCAGATTAGCTCTGATGTGATATTGCTGAGGGAATTCCTAAGGCAGTGCTACAAGATTCAGTTTCTTTGGCTAAGAAAGAGAGTGAGATTACTGGAGATTTACAGTGCAATCCTAAACTATACTACTCTAGGGCCATTGGTTTCAGTGGACTTAGAAGGATGTCACTCTGCTTTGGATTGCAGTGCCTTGGTACAATACTTGTTTGATTTATACATATTCAGCAGAATATAATGGAAGCAAATAGACTCCTTTAGCAGACAACAGTCATTAATCATGTCCCAAAAGACATTAACTACATCTCAGAGTTATCTCTTTCTCAACTTAACACTAAGTTTAGAGGTACCATATTTTCCAAACTCTGAGGGTTATCACAAATAGAGATATTGCACCATGCCTTCCCTCCCCCAAGATGGGCACCAGTAGGAAAAGGTCACAAAAGTCACAAAATTTGGAGGTGATTTCTGCACAGTCTTGGTGGGTCGGTTGCCCAGCTATAGGCAGAGGGGATGGTTAACTCCAAGAGACAAAGAAGGAGCTGTGGTGTTTTGTTTTTCCTGAGGAAGTGACAATCCAGAAGTTGTGTCTTGCCATTGACATGTAATGTAAAGCTTGAAACCTCAGCTGGATTGTAATCTGGAACAACACCATTGGCTGAAGCATGTACGGTAGCCAATGGAATGTAAGAGTCTGTGCTGGAGGGAAGACAAATGATTGGGTGTTATCGCTGTAACCTGATTGGATGTTAACTATGTGAGGGTGTGGCTACCCCAGCCCGGGAGAGCTTAAAAGGAGCTATGCTCCACTGTTTGTTTGTCGTGTGTCGTCTGATGCTGTGTGATCTTTGGAAGTTCTCGTTCTCAATAAAGCTGAATCACTTGTTACTTACTTCGTTGTCGAGTTGCATACTTAACACCAGAGAAGGCAATTTGTGGAGCAGTGAGAAGAGCATTTGGCATTTGGCAGTACAATTACCTTCTTCTGGCATGGACTCTTTGTTCTGGAGTATTTTATGAGTTGCTGTGGGGAAAAGTTGCTTCTCAGAGCCCATAAAGAAGAGAGACATTGCCAAGCATCCAGACCTTCCTGGAGTTCACAAGGCTAAGACTTATTAACTTTCAGGTGTGGTCTGAATTTCTCCTAGAATTAAAACTAGTCTCCAGACAACAGAGATCAGTTCTCCTGGACGAAGTGGCAGCTTTGGAGAACTCCAAAGGATGATAAATGGAAGTACTAGTTTGAGATCACATCCCAAGTAAGCTCCTTCCCTCCTCAAATTCTGCACAATACACCTGACATAAGTCAGGTTGATGCATGACCAGATTCACAGTCAGACATACATCAGGGAACTCAGCTGAAAAAGCGTTTGTTCACTTGGCAAAGTGTGTGTGGGGAAGAGCTCTTGGTTTCCCTCCCACCCTGCTTTTACCAGCAGGAAGGGCAGTGGGTAGGGCTTTCACCCCTTTTTTTTCTAGCTCCACATGCCCTAGGAAGGACAAGTGGAGCCATAGAAAAGTGGCCAAAAGCCCCCCACTGCCCTTTCTACTGGCAAAAGTGGAATGGGAGGGAAACCAAGAGCTCCTTATTTCTCCTCCCAGAGATCCTTCACAGCACTGAGCAAACAAGTGCTTTTTCAGGTGAGTTCCTCTGAGATACATCTGGCTGTGAGTCTGCTTGCACACCTGTGACCCAACACATGTTGACACAAGGGTTACACCCTCCGTTTGGATTTATATGGTCAGCTCTAAAATGAGGAGGTGAGCCGATGGCTTCAGGTGGTGAAGGGGGGGGGGGAGCAGCCTTTACTACCACCACTTCAACACAAGAGTTTGGTGCAGTTTGCAAGACTCTCTTTGAAGATACATGAGAAACCAAGTAGGTAAGGGACATTAGTTCCTGGACAGGGTGAGGGAAGTAGGAGAGCAGCAAGATGTGATGGGCAGTGAGAGGCTAGGGTAATAAAAGGTGATAGCAGCAAACGATGGCTACCTCAGGTGGTGTTATGTATTGAGCCTAGCCTTTCCTCTAGCTGTACCTAGAACGGGCTGAGCTTGCTTCTCTAGAACAATAGCTCACCTGGATCCAGGAACTAACCAATAGATAAGCAGTGTAATGTAAATAGCCTATAACTGGGAGTGGGGGGGGGGTTTGGGTGTGGTGTTTTGCATGCTTATAAGCAGGGCTCCAGTCCTGCCAGCTTGTCTTGTAGTTTGCTGAAATCACTTAATAAACCTGAGCCGATCACTGCAATGCATCTAGAATCTAGTATTTAACAGGTGGCAACCTTTGTTAAGCCACCACTGGAATATGACAGTGATCCTCAACATGGTTGCCCACAGACACCATGGCACCAGAGATGACCTTGTTGTTGGCACTCCTTTGTTAACTTTCTTCCAAAAGCATTTCTTCTCTATAGCTTTTCTCCACCTCATATTATCAAGAGATGCCTCAGAAGGGCCCATGAGGCATCACCTTTGTATTTGCAGGGAGCATCTGTTCAGAAATAGCTGCCTCAAACAGAGGAAGATCCTTAACATGCAGGCCTTTGACATTTTGTGGTCGGTCCTGGTCCCCATGGCAGCCATTTTAGTGACTAGCCTCAACCCCATGGCAACCATTTAGTGACTAGCCTCAACCCCCTGGCAACCTTTCTTTGGTTGTGCTCACTGTTTAATTTCAAAGTTCCCAACGATTGCTCACTGAGTCACCAAGATTTAGGAACCGTGGAATATGCCAAGTGGGGATGGAGCATCACACATGCCAACACTGTGGTCAGTTCTTACCAAAAGCCACGCTTAAGCTCTGTGTTTATTGTCAACCTGCAAGAGTCAGTGAGCACTGGGTCTTCAGACAACAAAATAATTCAGCACATGTTAAACAGTACACATAATATAATTCCATCCTTTCAAGGCTATAGCTATGTAATGTTTTAAAGACCAAAACAGGAAATTCAAAACTCACGGATAAAGTCATATTTTTCATCATCAATGCAAATGGCATAACATCGAGGGAAGAAAGCATTTGGGTTTGCTGACACATACCATGGCAAATTCCTCATGTGCAAACAAAGTCCAATCTTTAAATGAAAGAAACATGTTAGTTAGGATTTGTATTTTAACACAGCATACAAGTCAAGATGAGGCACAGTTATGTGATTCCAGGGGAACAACTTTTTTTGTGTGAGAGGGGAAGGTGCATGCTGAATTCTTCAACCTAGTGGCCTATATTTCCAAGCAACCTAGCTGCTGCCAAGTAAACTACCTGGTGGAGACTAAAGACTTCAGGTTGGAGCCAAACTAAATTTTCCATCAGCTCAACAGAACTTTCCTGCCTCTAACTTCCCACTGGAACCCAGTGATTTCCTCAAAATGGTGCTCTTGTGGGATGGGGGGTCATAAGGAAATACATGAGGGTCGTCTGCAATGAAAACAGGGAATTGGTAGAAATTGCTACCAATTCTTACAGGCTGTCTGGCTGCAAGACTTTTGTCTTGTAAGAATCTGGTGCACAAGGCTTCAGAAGTTGGCTATTGTTGGGATAATTTGTTAGTTGAAGTGCCCACGAGTTCTTGTATTGTGAGAAAGGGAGAAAAGTACCTCTTTCTCTACCTGCTCTATCCCATGCATAATCTTATAAACTTCAATAATGTCACCTCTCAGCCGTCGTTTCTCCAATAACATCATCAATAGCACTGTCTAACATAGTGTCAAGTTCCACAGAGAGAAGGTGAGGATTCCTAACAGAATGTCAGGTTCCACAGCCAAACAAAGGAGTACACGCTTAACATAAGGTTATACTTTATTGCAAGAGCTATAGAGGCAGTAACATCATCACTGTTAGGAATGGTTACTTTTCTACAAGCATAAAGGGATATAGGGTATTCGCGCACACACACACTCCTAGGCCAATCAGCCTGATTCCCGCACGGGGGGAGAATGGGGCCCCAGGCCGTTAAAGCCAAAGCTGGGAATCGAAACCTATCCCACAGGTAATACATGGGAAGACACTACACAGACAACTAGCTAGCAAGGTCATAGATAAGCAAGGACAAAGGAATGCGGCAGTTAGTTCACAGGTCAAGTAGCTGCACTCTCGCCAATAAACATCATGGCAGCATAGCTGACACATAGCACAAATGCATCAATAACACTGTCTAACCATCTCATCCTTTGCTGTCCCCTTCTTCTTTTACCATCAGTCTTTCTCAGCATCAGGATCTTCTCCAGTGAGTGCTCCCTTCTCATTTGGCAACCAAAGTATTTGAGCTTCAGCTTCAGCATTTGGCCTTCCAGGGAACAGTCAGGGTTGATTTCTTTTAGGATTAACAGATTTAATCTCCTTGCAGTTCAAGGGACTCTCAAGAGTCTTCTCCAGCACCATAATTCAAAAGCATCTTTCTTCGGCGCTCGACTTTCCTTATGATCCAACATCGCAGCCATACATTTCTACTAGGAATACCATTGCTCTGACCATACGGACTTTTGTTGTCAGGGTGATGTCTCTTCTTTTTATTATGCTGTCTAGGTTTGCCATAGCTTTCCTCCCAAGGAACAGGCATCTTTTAATTTCATGGCTGCAGTCACTCTCTGCAGTGATCTTGGATCCCAGGAACATGAATTCTGTCACTGCTTCTATAACTTCCCCTTCTATTTGCCAAGGAGTGATGGGGCCGGATGCCATGATCTTAGTTTTTTTTTATGTTGAGTTTCAAGCCAACTTTTGCGCTCTCCTCTTTCATCCAAAGCAGGAGGCTCTTTAGGTCCTCTTCACTTTCTGCCATTAGAGTGGTATTGTCTGCATATCTGAGGTTGTTGATGTTTTTCCCAGCAATCTTAATTCCGTCTTGTGATTCATCCGGGTTGGCATTTCACATGGTGTACTCTGCATACAAATTAAATAAGCAGGGTGACGATATACATCCTTCTTGTACTCCTTTTCCTATGCTAAACCAATCAGTTGTTCCATATCAAGTTCTAACTGTCGCTTCTTGATCTTCATACAGGCTCCTCAGGAGACATGTGAGGAGGCATGTGAAATGAGTGCAACTGTGCAATAGTATGAACACTCCTTGGCATTGCCCTTCTTTGAGATTGGAAGGTAAACTGACCTTTTCCAATCCTGTGGCCACTGTTGTGTTTTCCAAATTTGCTGGCATATTGAGTGCAGCACTTTAACAGCATCACCTTTTAAGACCTTGAATAGCTCAGCTGGGATATCATCACCTCCGCTAGCTTTCTTGTTTGTAACGCTTTCTAAGGCCCATTTGACTTTGCACTCCAGGATGTCTGGCTCGAGGTCAGTGATCACACCATAGTGGTTGTCAAGGACATTGAGGTCCTTCTTGTATAGTTCTTCTTTGTATTCTTGCCATCTCTTCCTAATCTCTTCTGCTTCTGTTAGGTCCCTACCGTTTTTGTCCTTTATCATGGCCAGTTTTGCATGGAACGATCCCGTGATTTCTCCAGTTTTCTTGAAGAGATCTCTAGTCCTTCCCATTCTATTGTTTTCCTCTATTACTTTGTATTGTTCATTCAGGAAGGCCTCCTTATCTCTCCTTGCCATTCTCTGGAAATCTGCATTCAGTTGGTTAATCTTTCCTTTTCACCTTTGCCTTTTGCTTTCCTTCTTTCCTCAGCTATTTGTAAAGCCTCATCAGACAGCCACTTTGCTTTCTTGCATTTATTTTTCTTTGGGATGGTGCTGATTGCTTTCTCCTGTACAATGTCACGAACCTCTGTCCATAGTTCTTCAGACACTTTGTCTATCAAATCTAGTCCCCTAAACCTATTCTTCACCTCCACTGTATATTCATAAGGGATGTGATCTAGGTCAAACCTGAATTAGCCTAGTGGTTTCCCCAACTTTCTTCAGTTTAAGCCTGAATTTTGCAGTTTTGCTTTAAGGTGAATTTTGCTTTAAGGTGCTACTGGACTCTTACTCTTTCTACTGCTATTAGAAACCACAACATTCAAAAATCAGTGGGGGGACATTTTAATCTCCCAGGACATTCAGTTGCTGACATAAAAGCAGTTCTCTTACAAAGGAATTTTAAAGGGAGATTAGAGAGACTGCTGAATTGCAAATGAAAATGAAGCTTAAGACAATGCTTGCTCCTTGACTGAATTGAGACCTAGGTTTCTTCTCTCATTACCAATGCATGCTTTTGTCATTTGGCGTCTCAAATCACTTCACTCTCCAAGATATAAGGACAGATGGACTCACATTCTAGCTTTATCTGAAGAAGTGAGCAGTGACTCATGAAAGCTCATGCCTTGCCACAAATTTTGTTAGTCTTTAAGATGCTACTGGACTCTTGCTGCCTTCCACTAATAACCATTACAAGCAGGGCCAGTGCTACCATTAGGCCAACTAGGCAACCACCTAGGGCGCAGACCTCAGAGGAGCACAGAACTGACCCAAGCAACATGCGCAGATGAATCTGCCTCCAGCATGACCTGGTCTTCTTCTCCCAGTCCTCTGCTTCACTCTCTCTCTCCCCCCCCCCCCAGTTCCTCAATGCAGCTGCACCAACCTGACCCCTTCTTCTTCTTCCAATTCCTTTGGCAGGTGATGAAAGACTGGCAAGAGGGAGCAAGGCTTCCTGGTGCCTGCTCCCAGTGGGCACCACCCCTTTCAAACCTTGCATTCACACATTCCAAGTCTCCAGTGCCCACATGCACCCAGTTGATGTTGCTGCGCAGGGTAAGAAAAGCTGGAGCATGTTTATGACTTGGGGGAAGGGGGGTCGAGCTAATTCATGGGGGTCATCAGCCTGAGTGCATGGGGGGGAGGTCACCCCCGGCTGGCCCTCTGTAAAGCATGGGTGCTGCTGTCTGCTCCTATCATTGGGGAAGAGGGAAGAATCGCCCTGGGGATTGAGGGAGGGGTTAGTCCCCACTGCCGCCGCCACCCAATCTGTTAGAACTGGAAAGGAGGATCACTCCAAATGCTAAAGGACTCTCTCTCTCTCTCTCCTGCTGTCTCTGACTCATTCCCTCCCCCTCCCTTCCTCCCTCTTTCTGAAGAAGTGTGCATGCACACAAAAGCTTATCCCTGGAATAAAACATTGTTGGTCTTAAAGGTTCCACAGGACTGACTGACACACTCTCTCTCTCACTCTCTCTCTCTTTCCTCCCCCTCCCTTCCTCTCCAAAGGAGGAGGAGGAAGAGGAGCTCTCAGCCAATTGAGGAAAAGGAGGCTTGGCTTTTTTTATCTCCCCTGGAAGCAGGAAGCTGGAAAGAGCTGGGCAAAAGTGAGCTGCAATGCAGGAAGCAGGAGGGAGCCAGTTGCTCACAGTCTGGATAGGAGTCCTGCAAGGGCCAGTTCTGGCCCACAGGCCATATGTTTGACACCCCTGACCTAGAACATGGTTCTCCACTTCTCCATTTCATCCTACAACAATCCTGTGAGAGAGGCCAGGCAGAGGGAAAACACCTGCCATAAAATCACCCAGTGAGTTTCATGATCAGTGAGGATTTGAACCTGGCCCTTCCAGGTGTAGTCCAACTCCCTAACCACTATACCACACTGTCTCTAAGAATGTAATCTTCTAAGGATCACTATTTACAATACTCACTTTGGTAGTAAAGGAGCCTGTTCTTGCATAATGATTGAGCATCTGATCACTGTGGAGACTATAATAATCAACTGCATCTTTTTTTATAGTCCAATAGAAGGATGTTTCTTCATTTCTTACCAACCTAGACTGGCCGAAAAAAGACTGTGTATTATAATTCCACATGGGAGATGTTACCCAGTGACAGCCAATGTTACTGAACTGCCTTTTTTTCTGCAATGCTACCATGACAAAAGCAGTTCATTCATTTTAGGAGAACATTGTACATCTAGTGGCTAAGAGCCAAATCAGAGCAGTTTTTCTTCACTTCACAGGCTTGACTATATCAAAAGGTAAGGTCATGTGATAAGTAAACCCTGCTGAAGAAACTAAACAGTCTGATTGTATCAGATTGAGACATCATTGCGGAGACAGTAAATCAAGAGGCTAAATATATTATGATCCCCGTCATGGTGCCAGCCAATGTATACTCCTGGACCCATTCCAGTACAGTTTCTGCCCTGGCCATGGGATGGAGACAGCGCTGGTTGCCCCCACAGAGGATCTCCAGAGGCATCTCGATCCAGGTGGGTCGGCGCTGCTGCTGCTACTTGACCTAACAGTAGCATTCAACACAGTCAGTTATGATCTTCTGACTCACCACTTCACCAACATAGGGATATGGGGGGCTGCCTTGCAGTGGCTGTCCTTCTTTCTCCATGGTCAGGGACAGAGGGTGCTGCTTGGGGAGACGGTATCTCCATGTTACCCCGTGGTATGCGGCATCCTACAAGTGGCGATCCTCTCCCCAATGCTCTTTAACATCTATATGCGCCCCCTCATCCAGCTAATCTGGGGGTTTCAGCTGGGCTGTCATCAGTGTCTGCAGATGGACAGCCAGCCTGACTCCGCCCCACATATTTTGGCCAGGGCTCTGGAGGCTATGGCTGGTTGGTTGCAAAAGAGCCAGCTGAAATTGAACACAGCAAAGATGGAGGTCCTGTAGCTGGGTCGTGGGGGGATTGGATGGGGAATCCAATTCCCAGCCCTTGGCGGGGCATCATTGATGCTGACCCCAACAGTGAGGAGTATAGGGGTGATTCTGGATGCCTCCCTTTCTATGGAGGCATCCAGAATGTTGCCAAGTCAGCCATTTACCATATTTGGCTGGTCAGGCAACTGGTCCCCTATCTCTCCCCCCATGACCTGGCAACAGTGATCCATGCCATGGTCACTTCCAAGCTAGATTACTGCAACTCACTCTGTGCAGACCTACCCTTGAGCCTGACCCAGAAACTTCTGCTGGTGCAAAATGCAGCAGTGCGCCTATGCAGATGTACATTCGGCCAGTGCTGTGCCAATTGCCTTGGTTGCCAGTTGAGTACCAAATCAAATTCAAGGTTATGGTGCTAACCTTTAAGGCTCTATGTGGCCAGGGACCAGCATATCTATGGAACCATCTCTCCCTGTATGTGCCCCAAAGAGCCTTGCGCTCTTCTGAGCAGCAGCACCAAACTCAAGGACATCTGCCTCACCTCAACCAGGGCCAGGGCCTTTTCAGCCCTGGCCCCTGCCTGGTGGAACATGCTCCCAGTAGAGATCAGGGCCCTGCAGGATTTATTACAATTCCGCAGGGCCTACAAAATGGAGCTGTTCCACCAGGCTTTTGGCTGAGATGGTGGATTTCCAAATAATGCCAGCCTTCCCTGCTAATCTGCTTAGTTTATTAATTTCTTTCAACTGCCTTAGGGCACTGCCTATACCAACTGGGCACCAGTATCAGCTGATTCTGGTTACTCTGAGAGGAACATCATACCTCACCTGACACTGTTGCAGCATTGTAATGTAGTTAGAAATTTTAGACTGCCATAAGGTATTAACATAATGTATTTTATTCTGAGATGGTAGATGGGGTGAAGGTGGCGGGGACCTTAGGGGGGAGTGACCATGTCCTACTAGAATTCCTTTTGCTGTGGGGGACCAAGAAGGTTCATAGGTTTCAGTAGGGCAGACTTTAATAAACTCAGAGGCATGATGAGAATCATTCCATGGGCAAGACTGCTGGAAGGGAAAGAAGCAAGTGAAGGGTAGGCTCTCCTAAAACGAGAGCTCTTGCAAGCTCAAGCCATAACTATTCCAACAAGAAAGAAGAAGAAGAGATTGGATGTATACCCCGCCCTTCACTACCCAGAGGCTTACAAACTCCTTTCCTTTCCCCTCCCCACAACAGACACCCTGTGAGGTAGGCAGGGCTGAGAGAGCTCTTTCGAGGACTGCTCATGAAAGAACAGCTCTGAGAGAACTATGGCTTGCCCAAGGTCATCCAGCAGGTGCAAGTGGAGGAGTGGGGAATCAAACCTGGTTCTCCCAGATTAGAGTTCACACACTTAACCACTACACCAAACTGGCACTCACGGTAAGGGATCAAAGAAGCCAGTGTGGATGGACAGAGAATTGTGTGATGTGTTAAGGGAGAAAAATAAAATGTTTAAGAAATGGAGGCAAGAACATACCTCTAAAGAAGAGTATCTGCAGGTTGCTAGGCTCTGTAGGTCAGCCATCAGAGAGGCCAAAGCTCACAGTACGCTAAAGCTGGCCAGAGAGTCTCGCTACAACAAGAAAATCTTCAGATATGTGAGGAGCAAATGCAAGATAAAAGAGGTGATGGGCCCACTGTTGGGCGAAAATGAAGAAACTTTAACAGAGGACAGAAAGAAAGTAGACTGGCTTAATGTCTATTTTGTCTCAGGTTTTTTTCCCCTGAAGAAGAAAACAGGCTCATCTAGAGATGGTAGTAGGCAAGGCACGGCATCTGGGCTGCTGGTTAACATGGGCAGAGAGGTAGTTGAGAAGCACCTAGCTGGACTGAATGAGTACAAGAGTGCTCAAAGAACTTTCTAGAGAGCTTGCAGAACTGTTGTCCATCATCTTCCAGTCCTCTTGGAGGTTGGGAGATGTGCCACAAGACTGGAGGAGGGTAGATGTTATCCCAATTTTCAAAAAAGAGGAGGGATGACCCAGGAAACTACAGGCTACTCAGTCTTACCTCTGTCACAGGGAAGATACTGGAGCAGATTTTAAAGGGATCGATCTGCGAGCATCTAAAGGACAACTTGGTGATCTGGGGAAGTCAGCATGGATTTCTCCCCAACAGGTCTTGCCAAACCAACCTCATTTCTTTCTTTGATTGAGTGACATGTTTACTGGATCAAGGGAATGCTGTTGATGTTGCTTATCTGGATCTCAGTAAAGCCTTTGACAGGGATCCCTATGATGTTCTGATGAGTAAATTAGAGGACTGTGGACAGGACTGTAGGATACATAGGTGGATAGGGAACTGATTGGGTAACTGCATTCAAAGATTAGTTATCAATGTCATTTCATCTGAACGGAGGGAAGTGTCTAGTAGGGTGCCAAAAGGCTGAGTTCTGGGCCCAGTACTTTTCAATATTTTTTATAAGTGATCTGAATGATGGTGTGGAGAGACTACTCATTAAATTTGCAGATGAGTAGGAAAAATAATTTTGCCAGAAGAAGACTCTCTCAAAACACACAATTTTTGCCTGGGTGGCTTGTCGCTTAGCTGCTTGCTGTATCTCTTTTTGGAAAGTATAACAGCCTGCTGCATCTTTCATCATTGATGACTGCTGCATCTCTCAACAGTCTCTCATCAGAAGCAAGATAGTCTACAGCGCTGAAACCTGTCTCTGTAGCTGTGGTCTTTTCTACTAGATATATAATGTTCTTTAGGCTTTTGTACTATAATGAATAAGATACACTAGGGTCCCTATCGTATACAAGTATATTATTTATATCAATATATGAAGATAATAGCATAATAGTATTGTGTGTTTTGTTCTAACATGGTGTTTTTCTACGTTTGCTCAACCTTGCCATGTTTCCTGTGTGTTTTGTTGTAACCTCCAGGTAGCACCTGAAGATCTCCTGCTATTACAATTGATCTCGATCAAGATAATTTCCCCTGGAGAATATGGTTGTTTTTTGAGGGTGGACTCTATGACAAACCCTGCTGTGGTCCCTCTGCTCCTCAAACATTGCTCTCTCCAAGCTCCACCCCCAAAATATCTGGGTATTTCCCAATCCAGAGCTGGCAACCCTATGCTTGACCCAGGGTGCTGTTTTATGGACCGTAATGTTTTTGTAAGTATGTTTTATCTTTCTTGATAGATTGTTGTGAGGGGCCCCAAGCCCTGTGGCCCAGGGAAGGGGTGGGATATAAATCTAAATATAAATAAAATATGGCAGCAAAATTATATCTTGCAGGAAGTTTCAGAATACCTTGAAACAGCCCTGGCAGATTCCATGGCAGGTAGGGTCAAGCCAGACATGTTTTGTGGTACCATCAGGGGTCTGATGGGGCCGGAGCTCTCTGGAGCGCCGCTCTGGGAGTGAAAAGCCCAGGGGGCGGGGCTTCCAGGGGCGCGGAGATCTGCGGCGCCCCGGGAGGCCCAACTACCTCTCCCTGTGCTTCCCAGGGCCACAGAGATCCGCGGCGCCCAGGGAGGTCTGGCCACCCCGTCCCAAGGTTCCCGAACTGGAGCCTTGAACTGGCTTGGCTGGTTGCCTGTGAGTCCCCGTGCAGAAAAAAAAGCCCTTGAGTGAGTCCGTTTTGAATTTGTTTGTTTTGGTGGTGGTGGGGAGCTGGCATGCCCACATGGAGCCTTGAACTGGCTTGGCTGGTTGCCTGTGAGTCCCCGTGCAGAAAAAAAGCCCTTGAGTGAGTCTGTTTTGAATTTTTTGCTTTGGGGGGGGAGCTGGCATGCCCACATGGAGCCTTGAACTGGCTTGGCTGGTTGCCTGTGAGTCCCCATGCAGAAAAAAAGCCCTTGAGTGAGTCCATTTTGAATTTGTTTCCTTTGGTGGTGGAGGGGGAGGATATCCATAATTACATGCCTGAGAATTGAGTGTTGTTGTTTTTTTAATCTCTATTCCAGAGACAGAATTCCCAGTGCATATTTGGCTTGGACTGTAGTTAATTTCTGTTTTTACACATTCTAAATGTAAATAATCTGGGATGTGATTTTGAGTGTAAATCAGTATACGTGTACTTGATGATCAGAAATTTAAGGAACACTGGACTAAATCTAGCCCTGCAGTCTTTTCATGGAAGGATGCAAGAGATTTCTGCACTACCTATTGTTTTAGTGCACAATCAGATGTCAAGGAAATAATACCCCCAAAAACAAAATGTTACAATAATTACTTCAGTAATCTTACCATTATTTCATGGATGTCACCTGAATTGTTATAAGGAATTTCCTCTTCACGTAGGGCAGGTTTGCTTTCTTCAAGGAAATTGTATAAAACAACAGAACAGCAATAAGTGTACTATAGACAAACAGGCTGCAGCAAAGCGAGGTAAACAACATTTCTAAGAATATTTGTTTGTTTGTTTAATAGATTTAATATCCTGCCTTATCTACTCAGACTCAATGCAGCTAACAGGGGAGCACCAAGTTGCAAAAACAACATAAAGGTAAAGGTTCCCTTGCTCGAAAGCCAGTTGAATCTGACTCTAGGGTTGTGGTGCTCATCTCTGTTTCAAAGCCGAAGAGCCAGCGCTGTCCAAAGACATTTCCGTGGTCATGTTGCCGGCATGACTAAACACCAAGGCACACGGAACGCTGTTACCTTACCACTGAAGTGGTACCTATTTATCTACTTGCAGTTTCTTGATTTCGAACTGCTAGGTTGACAAGAGCTGGAACTAGAGACGGGAGCTCACTCCGTCATGCGGCAACTCAGGTATCGAACTGCTGAACTACCGACCTTCCACAGCCTGCAGTTCAGCATCTTAACCACTTGAGCCACCGCAGCTCCATAAAAACAACATAGCAGTCCTTTAATAGACTTTTAAAAATGCACAAGTATAAAATGCACACATTAAAAATGCAGTCAAATCTGCCAAAGCAGTTTATTTTCATCAAATGCCCTCTGAAATAAAATTGTTTTGCATGCCTTCCTGAATGCGAAAAGTGAAGATGCCCACCATACCCACTCTGATAGGCCATTCTAGAGGACTGGACCTACCACAACAAAAGCCCATGTCCTAGCAAGGGTTGCCATCTGCCTGCTGATTCACTCACTCACCCAACAATGCTAATTGTCTCAGCAGGAGAAAGTGTGTGTATCTATGTGTGTGTGTGGGGGGGGATTTCATCCAAACCTGGAAGTGATTGATGGTGCTCAAGGAATCCCCCCAAATAACTATGGTAAAGACCATAAAGATATGGGAGGATTTCTAGAGCATCACCCATAACTTCCAGGTTCAGATGCGATTCCTCCCTAGATTCCCAGAGTGTCACCCATTCCCAGAGTGTCACTGCTGTCTTATAAATAGTAAAGGTTTTACCAGAAACACCCATTATGAGATGGAGGCAGAGATTCATTTGAACTCAAGTTCACCAAGCCTGAGCCCCAGAGACTGTTTTCAGCGTAAAGAGTCAGTCTTAAAACATATACAAAACCTTTGAGTAGAGTATATATCAACTCTCTTTCTCTCAGTTCCTGATAACCATCTTGAGTCTTGTGACCTATACCTTTGAGATAAGAAGTCAGAGCTCCATCTTCCTTATTAGCTTAAGCCCCACAACATTTTCTTAGAAACTAAGCAAGTGAAGGAAGCCAGCCCCACAATGCAGAATTCATGTCCACTGAAAGTCAAATGTTTGCAGAAATGTGTGAAATTCTTATCTTTATAGTAAAAGCAAACAGGTCTTTCTATCCTACAGGGGCTTTATGAGGTGAGCCAACGTAACTTTTCCATCCCAGATCGCAACTGCACAGATTTTTTTGGCATTCCAAGAGTAACCATCTCTCCTTAACCAATTGGAATGTTTATGGACATTCTGTTACATCACAACTAACACAATGGCTAATGAAGACACATGGGCAGTTTTTAATCTTCTAGGGGTAGAGGAGTAAGCCTGTAAAAAATTCATATGCATTTTTAAGCATTTTCATTTAAGCATTTAAGCAACCTTCAAAGACAACCGCTATACCCATGCTTAGTTTTAATTAAAAAAAAAATCAGAATATGGAAGTGAAATTTGAAAATTTTGTTTCCAAGGCTTATATGCCAACGTCGAAGCAAATGAAAAGCTATTTAAGCTCCTACCGTTTTTCCCACCATTGTCACGTTCTGTTTCATTCCCATCTTCTTTATGTTCCTGAGCATCATATTTAAGGGGGTACTTTCTTTCCACCCACCCTCTTTTCCTTAAAGAATTACGGATTACAGGGTAAGGTCCAGAGATGGTAAATATTTTTTTTTCCTAAAATCAAAAGCAAACACAACACTTCAGTCAATATGAAAGGAGATCGATGAATAGGTTCAAGCTTGCTTTACCTACATTCAATCTACAGCTGTTTTGGTGTTTGGCAATCTACAGCAGTTTGGCAATCACTTTGACATGAACACATGGACCTGAGTCAGACCTTTGCTCTATCAAGGTCAGTATGGTCTACTCTGACTTGCTGAGGTGGTCAGGAAGGCCCAGCATTTCTGTCATTTTGCAGAATGTACAAAACATCAATATTCAGGAGGGATTAGAGCAGTAATATAATGGAACAGCTCAGGAGGTCTCTGCTGTAACGGATAATATTGTAGCCTATTGCAATGTTTATTGTACGTATCACCTCCCTTTCTTTAGTGCAGTGTCCTCTACCTTTGTAACACTCCTTGTTCACTGTGGTATTTTATGCCTTAGACAGTTTTTGTTGTCTTAGGCAGCTTTTATTTACATTAGCCATATATACTCTTCTGGGGAGAATGTAAAGTCCCATTTCTCCATTTCTAGGGTTGCTAACATCCAGGTAGGACTTGTTGTTTTCCTGGAATTGCACATGATTTCCAAATCAGATCTCCTGGAGAAAATGGCAGCTTCAGAAGGTGGACTGCATGGTATCAAATCCCCGTTTGATTCCCACCCCCCACCAACCTTTGCCCTCCCCAGGCACTGGCCCCAAATCTCCAGGAATGTTCAAAGCCAAAGTTAGGTACCCTAGTCATTTCATGTGAAACATCTAAATGGAATTGTTTAAAATTATATGATTTTATGATAGTTAATGATTTACATTCTTGTAGAGGACAATTGGAGGGTTCAAGTGATTTTCTATTGATTATTGCTGTTTTACAGGAACCTTTGGGGGGAAGGTCTTTGGGATTCCTGGTGGAGTTGGTGAGCAGTTTAAATCACTAAACACTATTATAAAAGCAGGTGGTTTAAATCATTTTTAATTGACATGTTCCAGTCCTTGTTTCAAAGAAAAGCTCATTATAATTGGGAGTTACGTACAGGTGTTTCTCCCCTGTTAACTCTGCCAATTTCCAATTAAGAACTGTCACAATTTCATGATTTATGGTGGAATCCTTTTGCTTCAAAGAGAATTAGAAGATGTTTTTAAAAGTTCCAAATATAGGTGAAAAGTTTATTGCAGTGGTTTGTGAGTTTTAGCAACTTTAAATAAGGGAAACCCAGATTATGTTTACTCCATTTTCCATTTCATTTATTAGCTTCATTGACCCAAGGTCTTAAGCCAAGCATGCAAACAACAACTATAAAACGCATTACGATTATGTTTACTCTTTAAGTTTGGGATATTGTACTATTGGAGTCTATAAGGAATATCTATATATATTCGCCTTTTTAGCTTATTATTTTAAAGAAGAAAAAGACTCTGTTTGCATTTTTAACTGGAATAACAGAAAGCTCTATTTAATGAATTAAATAGGTGTAATGCCAGTGAAAGGAGTTCTAATTGGAAAGCACCACTGCCAAGGATAAGATTTATTGTTCAATCCTTTATTTCAAAGAGAAGAGCCTAATTGGGGTGAACAAAAGGATACTGTAACAGAGAGAAATCCTTTCTCTTGCTCTAATTGTGTGTTTTTAGAACTTTATGTTATGTTTAAGGCTGAATAGGTATAAAATATTTGTAAAAGCAACTATTTATTAATTTTAAGCTCTGCTATAGAAGGTTATTAAGCTTATGGATAAAATGTTTCTGTATAAGAAAGAAGTAGTTATGTTTTGAGGAGCTGTGTTTAAAGCTAACAAGCTGTTGACAAGAGCAAGAGTTGGAAAATGACCAAGAGCTGGGCCAGGTGTATGGGGACTCCAGCCAACATGAAAGTACATAAATCATGGACAGGTCAATTAAACAAGCTAATTTAAAAGGAGATGTTCCAAAAGGTTTGAGAAAACAAAGTAATCAATCATAAGTTTTTAAGGAATATCAAGCTAATACCGAGAAGATGATGTCACAGAGACCAATCATGCACACCTGCCAAAAGCCAATTAACAAGTACAGAATTTGTAATGTAAAAGAGGACCCTCTGCTGGCTAGAATGAGCTATGTATTTTACAAATTAAAAGCTTTAATCTAGAAATAACTTTATAGGATAACCAAAAATATTCTATAAAATTCCCTGATGAACCAAAAATGAATAATAATGTGTCTACAGAAGCTTTATGACATAGGCCACTTTACAGCATTAGAAAAGTGTACATATAAGAGTTTAATTGATAAAACAATGCTATAATACTGTATTTTTCTAGAAATTCAATGTATTCATGTATTCTTTAATAGAGATAGATCACAAAATGCCAGCAAAGGTGTTTTTGTAACATATATGCCTGTATAAATATAAGAAAACCAATTTTGTAACAGAATGAGTTTCATACTGAAAATGAACTCAGCCGGAGAGTTTGTTCAAAGTTGAAAGGAGTCTGGGAGTATGGCCAAAAAAAGTAAATAAGATCAGTCAAATATAATGAGCACTGCACCTGCATTGTGGGAGTTGAGACACAGCCAAGTAACATCCTGTGTGTCAAATATGTGATTGATGACTGGCCAGACAAAGAAAACTGAACTGAGCATGTCTAAGTTATGTCAGTTATGATGTAAAGTGAGAAGGAGCAAGAAGAGTATATAAGTCTGCTTTCTGTATTTGCTCATTGAACACCCACGCTGAGTTTTAGCCATGAGGTGCTCCTTATTAGAATAAAAATACTTTTGTTACCCTTTGCGCCTGGATGATTGTTTTAACTGTGTGGTTTATCGGCTAGCCACACAAGTCAAAGAACCTTAGCACCCTTAGCGCATTGGCAACATTCTCATTGCTGGGGGGGGGGAATGGAAACTGTGGATAAGGGAAAAATCAGTACATGCACTTATTGAATGACACAGGCTGCAGAAGAAAAAAGAATTAACTTATACTGTCAACATTAGAAAAGGATGTATTTAAAATTATTATATAGACACCATTAAGCAGATATACCACAGCCCACATCGATAACCTCCGTGCTAACCCATAAACTTGGTGTAGTGGTTAAGTGTGCGGACTCTAATCTGGGAGAACCGGGTTTGATTCCCCACTCCTCCACTTGCACCTGCTGATGTGACCTTGGGTCAGTCGCAAGCTCTGGCACAGCTGTCCTTGAAAAAGAGCAGTTTGTGTTAGAGTTCTCTCAGCCCCACCCACCTCACAGGGTGTCTGTTGTGGGGAGGGGAAGGGAAAGGAGTTTGTAAGCCACTCTGAGACACCTTTGGGTAGTGAAGGGCGGGGAATAAATCCAATCTCTTCTTCTTCTTCTTCTTAAACAGGTCTGTTTTGCAGCCCCATTAGAAGGCCCAAGGGTAGGTGCCTGCCTCATCCTTTCCCAGAGGCTGTTCCACAGCATCGGGGCAACAACAGAGGGCCCAGTCTATAACACATCATATTCTTGAGAGCAGAGGAACTGCTAGAAGACCCTGTTGTAAAGAACACAATTGCCACCTGATCATATCAGGAGAGACAACCCTTTTATTCATGTTGGTTAATTTTGTGGTCATAAAATCAACAAATGAGGCTGATGGGTAGGGCAAAAATGCAATAAATAATTTAAAAAACAGTGTTAATAAAAACATGCTGCTAATCATATATACCCTGATGGCCTTTTCCGTTAAAAATCTCGCCAGCTTGTATTTGTCTATTTTGGGTGGTGGTGGCAATTCATCCACAGCTTTCTGGGTTAGATCTAAAAATAAAAATATTGTCAGATTACCTTTTGCAGAAAGTGTTAAATGCAAAAAGAGGAATTCACAATTA
This sequence comes from Gekko japonicus, assembly GCF_001447785.1. Taxonomy (NCBI): domain Eukaryota; kingdom Metazoa; phylum Chordata; class Lepidosauria; order Squamata; family Gekkonidae; genus Gekko; species Gekko japonicus. Next base: position 103,843 of record NW_015170290.1, on the reverse strand, counting down.
GATTATTGAATAAATCTATGTTTCAGTACTCATTCCTGTGCATTCATAACCTGGACAGAAACAAAAATTTAGTGCTAGGTAGATGGAACATTTCAAATTTTTCATTCTCATTCGTTTGACCCAAAACCCCACATTTCCATTTTGCTTCTTTGTGCAAGTGATACCCATCATTCTTTATTTTTGTACCATTCTCTATTTCTTTGTATTTAATTTTCCTATAAAATATTAGACTTTTTCAATATCTGTGCATCAGTAAATCAGTATTGGTGGGGAAAAGGTTTAATGCTCCTCTAAGGAATATTCTGTTGTGTTTTTTAAAGGACACTCACTCTCTCCATGGCCCAGAGGAGGATCCCAGGATAACACTCACTTGTCAATTCCAAGCTCCTTTGTCCTGTGCATATAAGAATCTTCCTTGCCTCTAAAATGGGTATGCTTTTTCCTATGTGCATGCAATTTGCATGGAACATCTCACGAAGTCATGATGAGAGTTATTGCCCCTTAAGAATCCCAGTTGGGTGAAAAATCAAAAAAAAAAAAGTTACAGGCAATGTTCCCTCTAAACTGTGGAGTCTTGTGAGCAAAAATTCTACTTTGTGAGCTACTGGCATTAAAGTTGTGAGCAGGTGATTTGGCAGCTGCATGACTGAGTTTGCTCTGGAGCCCCGTCCTTCCTGAGCCAAGACAAAAATGTGTGAGCTAGAGTCTAAAAAACTATGTGCTAGCTCACACCAACTCAGCTTAGAGGGAACACTGGTTACAGGTATAAATGTTTCTCCCATTGAACAGAATGGAAATGGAAATAAATAAAATAACAGAAAGCCCAAATACATACATCCATGTATGCAAGGACTGGGGATTCTTTCTGTGTTCCCCTCCCCACAGCAGCCCTTTTTGACCCTGAGAAAATGGATCCCTAGAGTTGTGGGATTCATGGGGATATGCAGGATGGGGAGAGGCATGGGGGGGGGGAGTGCCAGCTTCACCTCCTCAATGCCGCCCCTAGCCAGGATTACCAACATCCAGATGAGCCCTGAAATTACAGCTGATCTCCAGATGAAAACAACAGCTGGGGAGGATGGACTCTGTGGCATTATACCACAGTGAGCACCCTCCCCTCCCCAAACTCTGCCTCCCCCAGGCTTAACTCCCCAAATCTCCAGGAATTTCTCAGCCTGGATTTGGCAATCCTAACCCATGTGGCTCTTAGTCCCCATGGATCCTACAAACCCAGAAATTAGCTTTCCCTCAACTGGAAGGGACTGTGGGAGGGAAGAGAACGAGGGAAATATCCACGATCATTCGTGCCTTCCCGTGTCAGACTACATGATCCTAGTCAATGTACATTTTTTTCAGATATCTTAAAGAACAATACAACTCAAGTAAAATCCTTTGCACAGCCTTATTCCCTAGTTTCTACTTCACTGCCCCACATAGAATGCAGCTTTATTGGAGCGTTTCCACTTTTGGAATGTTGCCAAGGGAGAAATGTGGAAACAAATACATTTACAATGAGGAACATTCCACGCTGGCTGCAGCTGAAGAGGCTGAAGGATTCTATTTCTGAGGTCATTTTGGAAAGGGTTGTTGTGGGATTGCTCTCCTGGATCAGCGATCCTTAATTACATGTGCAGGAGACCCCAGGTTGATTCAGTTACACCTCCTTCTTGACCTTAAATCACTGTGGGTTTATAATGAATTGTGAAGCTTTCCTGATCGTAACACTGGAATTTTTCCTTGCAAATGAGGTAAGCCTGTAAATTTATTTTTGCAAAGTTACACTCATGCTTGTGAGTCAATGGGTTTGGTTTCATGGTGAAGAGGGAAATGAGGTGGAAAGGCCATTAAGAAAACTAGAGGAACATCCAGCTACACGAAGCAGGGGAAACGATAAGAAAAGCCTTATAGTATTAATCAGTTTCACGTCTGTGACTCATGTATTTCTTACCAGAAAAGGAGCTCTTGTAATTGATTTTGCCTTATTTAACCATGGGTTAATAATTAATAATAATTATCATATGGCATTGTGTGGAGAATAGTCGGAAGATCCTAAGATTGTCTGGCAGTTAGAAGCTCTAGCTTTTTTAGCATTATGCACCACTAGGTGGTGGGCTAGACATGTTTTTAAGGCAAGAGACATTTCAGAGGTGGTTTGCCATAGCCTGCCTCTGCGTCACAACCCTGGTAGTCCTTGGAGACATCCTTGCACTTTCAAATACTAGCCAAGGCCGAATCTGCTTAGCTTCCGAGATCTGATGGGATTGGGCTAGCCTGGGCTATTCAGGTAAGGGCATGGGTTGAGCCCTCTTGATTACAGGGCCATAGGCAAGCCTTCCTTGCTAGGTGGGGATGCTACATTTCCAGAAGAGGCTTCTAAGAAAACTCAAGAATCTTAGGTACATCTAATCATCTATGCATGGTTAGTGAAAAGTACTGAGACTTACTAGCCATTTCAGCTCTCATACTTTATTTCAGCTTGGAACAAGACAACTCTAACCAACTCACAGGCCAGTTTACATGTGCAACAATCCCACACCCAAAACACACCCACACACAAGTGATTGACTATTTACAGTGGCCGAGAGTTCCATAGGCTCTCGGCTGGAAGCCTAGCCCGCCAATAGGTGCCGGCTAGGATCCGCTTGTCCCATTGTTACTGCGAGCGAAGCTCGGCCGCTTCGCATGACCGCGTGGCGACTTAGCCACACATGCGGTTAGAGATGGATACATTACACCCCTCCCCCCTTGGTCCAAAAGACACACACACACAAAGTCCTGCAAATAGGAGGGTGCTTTACGGGTCCTCGTTGAGCGGCGAGGCATGGGAACCAGGGCAGAAAGTGACACTGTTGCACTCGGCTGCGAGATGGGCGGTGTTGGCGGCCGTGGTGCTGGTAGCTCTGTTTCTTGGGGCACGGTCGGGCTGTCTGTAGGAGAATCAGGGGTTGCCTCATTTTGCCTGGCAAGGGTGTCCGGTAGCTGAGGTGGAGTGGGAGTTTCCGGAGTGTTGGGGTCCTCAAAGTCCTCCGGGTCGTATGGCAGTACCCGCCGCCACAGTTCCCATGTGACACCATTGCACTTGGCTGCGAGATGGGTGGTGTTGGCGGCCGTGGTGATGGTAGCTCTGCTTCTCGGGGCATGGTCAGGCTGTCTGTAGGAGAATCAGGGGTTGCCTCATTGTGCCTGGCAAGGGTGGCAGTACCCGCCGCCGCAGCTGATCGATGTGGTGGTGTAGAATCTGCCCGTCCTCGCTGGAGACCTCGTACGACCTGGGTCCCCGGACTCTCACCACCCGGGCCGGAATCCATGGCGGTCCTTGTGCATAGTTCCGGGTGTAGACCGGGTCCTTGGGAAAAAACCCTGTGGCTGCCTCAGGTGACTCCATGGCCGGTTCTTCTTCCGGGCCTCAATCGGGATGAAGGCGATCCAGCCTTGTCGTCAGGCACCGGCCCAAGAGCAGCTCCACTGGGCTGCGTCCCGTCGCAGTGTGGGGCGTTGTTCTCTAGCCAAAGAGGAATGCTGCCAGCTTGTAGTCCCAGTCCTTGCTATCCAAGCGGTGGAGTGCATCCTTGGTCATCCGAACCATGCGTTCGGCTTGGCCATTGGTCGCTGGGTGGAACGGGGCCGATCTTACGTGGCGAATTCCGTAGTAACGGGTGAAGTCCTGGAATTCGCTCAAGGTGACTTAGACTTACTAGCCATTTCAGCTCTCATACTTTATTTCAGCTTGGAACAAGACAACTCTAACCAGCTCACAGGCCGGTTTATATGTGCAACAATCCCACACCCAAAACACACCCACACACAAGTGATTGGCTGTTTACAGTGCCTGAGAGTTCCATAGGCTCTCAGCCGGGAGCCTAGCCCACCGATAGGTGCCAGCTAGGATCCGCTTGTCCCATTGTTACTGCGAGCGAAGCTCAGCAACTTTGCATGACTGCATGGCAACTTAGCCACACACGTGGTCAGAGATGGATACATTACAGTTAGCATTAGAAATTTATTAACTGCATAGAACATTCGTGTTTTTAAGTTCATCTCCCTTAATTTAAAATATGTTCCTTAAATTACAACCCTTTAAACACCCTGTTAAACTCAATCACAGTAGGTTGGATACTGCTCACACAAGGACTGTACCTGTGTCCTACATTTCACTCCCTCTAACACTTGGTGAATGGATTCCCAAGATTTGGGGACCTGGGTAAACTAATAGCTACACAGTTCAAGGGGCTTGCAGTAAGGAGGAGAAGGGGGAGAAATCCTCTTTTCTCTTCCAGAAGTGTGACTCCATGAATTGAAGAAGTAGGAAGGACAATTCCCCCTTCCCCACTGATGGACTAGTTTTTCATGCAGATCCCACAACTGAACCAGGAGGGATCTTGGGTGGGCCGAGTGGTGGTACAATCTGGAGATCTTTTGTGGGGGGAGGCAACATTCACTTACATTTTCTCAAGTAGAAGTATTCTAAAAAAGACATTGTTACAATGGAAGTTGTGACATCACAAAATTAAAAAGTCTATATTAAAATTCTTAAGTGGGACCAATCATTACTCCAAGCGGGGTGGTGCAAACACTCACCCTGCTCCAGCAGCCCCTGATTGATTAGGCTAAAAATCATAGACTGTTGCCAATCAAGAGGCCATTATTTTGAATTTATTATTTACTCTACTTCTACTCCAAAAAGAGTACATGATTTCCCTTCACCACCTTTTACCTCATAACATCCCTGTGAGGTAGGCTGTACTCACAGACATTTTATGATCCTAAATTATTCATTGACCAAGTCAAACTCAAGTCCAACTATGACCATGGCTACAATCCAGAGATGCCGCGGTGGCTCAGAGGTTAAGACGCTGAGCTGCAGACCAGAAGGTCTGTAAGTCAGCAGTTCGAGACCCTAGTACCACGTGACGGAATGAGCTGCCGTCTCTGGCCCCAGCTCCTGCCAACCTAGTAGTTTGAAAGCAAGAAATTGCAAGTAGATAAATAGGTACCACTTCAGTGGGAAGGTAACAGCATTTCATGCGCCTCGGTGTTTAGTCATGCCAGCCACATGACAATGGAAACGTCTTCGGACAGCACTGGCTCTTCGACTTGGAAATGGAGATGAGCACTGCCCCCTAGAGTTGGATTCGATTAGCTTTCGAGCGAGAATAACCTTTACCATTACAATCCAGAGAACTGGTTCATGCCCACCTGAGGGCAGGTACATCAGGTTTTTAACTTTTTTCCCATGGAACAGCAGTTCCCATGCCACAGCACAATCTGACACTGAAACTTCCTCAGAATTACTGACTTCCTTTGCTTTGTTGGTACAGCATGGTATTGTAATGTATCAAGCTCTGATCGCATGCGTGGCAAGGTTGCCACGCAGTCATGCGAAGAGGCCAAACTTCACTCGCAAGAACAAAGAGCCATGTGGCTCCTAGCTCGCCCCAATCAGAGGGCTAGGCTCCAGGCCGAGAGCAGTTCCCATGCCACAGCACAATCTGACACTGAAACTTCCTCAGAATTACTGACTTCCTTTGCTTTGTTGGTACAGCATGGTATTGTAATGTATCAAGCTCTGATCGCATGCGTGGCAAGGTTGCCACGCAGTCATGCGAAGAGGCCAAACTTCACTCGCAAGAACAAAGAGCCATGTGGCTCCTAGCTCGCCCCAATCAGAGGGCTAGGCTCCAGGCCGAGAGCCTATGGAACTCTCGGCCACTGTAAATAGCCTATTACTGGTGTGGGGGTGTGATTGGGGTGTGGGCTGTTTGCCCTTATAAACAGCCTGCGAGCCGGTAGTTCTTGTCTTGTTCTGAGCTGAAATAAAGTATGAGAGCTGAAATCGCTAGTAAGTCTGAGTACTTTTCTCTGGCGACGAGGATGGGATACTACCTCCCATGAACAACGACCCAGACGAAGATACGAGCACCGCATTGAGCCCCAGCACCGAGACTGCCGCACGCGGCTCTGCTTTGTGCCCTGGTTCTCCGGTTGCCGCTCACTGCACCGCTCCTCGCTCCGTACCTCACCCTGCTGACCCCAAGAGCAGCAGCGCTCCAAGCTTCGCGCCAGCCACCGCTGCCTCCGTTCCTAGCTTCACCCACCACGTGTCAGCAGTAAGATGGCTACATTCCAGGAAAGCATTGCCGCCTTTGACATCTCCTGCCCCACACAGTGGGAGTCTGGGAGATATGGCTCGAGATCCTGGAGAGCTACTTCAACTGCCACAACATCGTAGACCCGGGTAAGAAGAAGCCACACCTCCTCCAGTCCTGTGGCATAGACACCATCTTGCTGCTCAAGGACCTAATTGCGCCCAAGCAGACCAAGGACGAGTCCTATGTGGTGTTGGTGAAAGCATTGTCCAACCACCTTTCACCAAAGTCCACAACGTTTGCTAAGCACATGGACTTCTTTGCGTGAGTCCAGGGTCCAGACGAGTTGGTTTACGAGTTCTTGGTCAGGCTCCGGCGGGCAGCCACCAGGTGCTCTTTTCCCAACCTGGCGGATGCCTTACTAAACCAGTTCCTCTTTGGTCTCCCAAACTTTGGAGGAAACTGGTTAGCCAGGATGACCTGGACCTAAATAAGGCACTCCGTGAAGCCGCGGCCTATGAAAAGGCACATCAAGACCGCCGCGTAAAGGCGGTCCATCACACTCAAGCAGCCCTCGAGTCGGATAACTCCGAAGACGAGGAAGTGCTTCAGGTCCGCTGCCGCTCATCCCGACAGCAGCATTGCCCGGTGGGACCTTCCTCGGCCAAGGCCTCCTCTTCATCGTCATCCTGTGCCAGTTGCGGAGATGCACATGAATGCCGGGCTTGGCGTTTCAGAAACGTCATCTGCTTTTCCTGTAACAAGCCGGTCCATCTTGCCAGGGTCTGCCGCTCCCATGGACAGCCCCAGAAGACTTCAGCCCACCAGACCTCGGCAGATCTCCACACGGACCTTCATACCCTTTCAGCCCTCCACCAGCAGCACCAGGTATGTAACTTGCCCCCCAATAGCCCCAATAAGGTGCACGTAACGGTGTTAATAGAGGGGTCCCCCTGCAAAATGGAAATAGACCCTGGGTCGTCCTTCTCCATTATTTCCGAGGAGACACTGCTCTCGCTCTGCCCATGGGGGGGACCCCCTCTGCGAAAGCCACAGGGATTTAAGTTGAGGGACTTTAACAAGAACCCTGTGGCGGTACGGGGCTGAGGCAAGTTCAGTGCAGTTTAAAGACTTTTGCAGACAATTGGACTTGCTGGTGGGGGGGAGGCTCTCCAGTTTGCTGGGACTTTCATGGTTCAGGCCTCTGGGATTAACAATCACGTGGATAAACCAGATCTGGGCAGAGGAGTTTGCGGGTGTGTGCAATGGGTTCCCCGGGGGTTTTGACAGCACACTCGGCCGCTACACCAGGCGCCCCATCTCCCTCAACCTCAATCCGGCCATACGCCCCATCAGGGTAAAGGCCAGGCACACACACCCCATCGCTATGAGGCCTAGGATCGAGGCAGAGCTCGATCGGTTGGTGGAACAGGGGGTGCTAGTTCCGGTCGCTTCTGCCCGGTGGGAGACCCCGATAGTCACCCCGGTTAAACCCAATGGGGACGTGCGCATTTGCGCTGACTCTAAGTGCACGTTGAACAAGGCACTACAAGACCAGGCGTACCCGGTACCAGTGGTCACCCACATGCTCGCAGCTCTGGCGGGAGCCCGGGTTTTCAGCAAATTAGACTTGGCCCAGGCGTACCAGCAACACCCGGTGGATGCCGCCACTGCCGAGGCCCAAACGATTGCGACTCACAAAGGGGCTTTTAAAGTTCATCGGCTCCAGTTTGGGGTGTTGGTTGCGCCAGGCATTTTTCAATTGTTTATGGACAATTTGTTAAAAGGGATCCCCGGAGTTCAGCCATTTCTAGATGACGTGCTCATCGTGGCCCCGAACACATCGACCTTCGCCGGCCAGCTTCGGGCAGTGCTCCAGCGTTTCGACTCAGCCGGCCTGAAGGTCAAGCATGAAAAATGGCTACCCGGGGTTCCCAAGGTGGAGTTCTTGGAGTTCGCCGTGGACGCCCAGGGTATCCACCCCACTGACGAAAAGACCAAGGCGATCACGCTGGCTCCCCCGCCCACGTCCAAGACTGAGTTACAGGCTTTCCTTGGCCTGTTAAATTTCTATCACTCCTTCTTACCCCTGAAGGCAGCTGTGGTGGAACCTCTACACCGTCTGCTAGACAAAAACGCCCCTTGGATCTGGGGGCCTGAGCACGCCGCCGCTTTCCAAGCTGTGAAGGACCTCCTGGTTTCTAACTCGGTCCTTTCACATTTTAATGAAGCTTTGCCTGTTGTCCTTGCCTGCGATGCCTCTCCGTATGGGGTCGGGGCGGTCCTGGGCCATCAGCTGCCATACGGCCAGGAGGTACTGCTGGCTTATTATTCGCGCATCTTGTCATCTGCAGAGCGTAACTACGCGCAGATCGACAAGGAGGTGCTTGCTATAGTGGCGGGGGTGAAGAAATTTCACCATTACCTGTATGGCCGGCCGTTCACTAGCCTGACGGATCATAAACTGCTCCTCGGCCTCCTGGCCCCCGACCGCCAGACCCCACAGATTATGTCTCCCTGGGTGCTCTGGTGGTCTGGGTTTTTTTGCCAGGTTACACGTATGTGCTTGTCCACCAGCCTGGAAAAGCAATGGGCCATGTGCACACTTTGAGCTGTCTTCTACTGCCAGCTACGGATCCGGACCCGGCCGCTGCACATCAGATCGTGCTCCTGGAGGCTCTCCCCAACCAGCCTGTGCACGTTCAGGAGGTGGCGCGCCGCACTGCTAAGGACCCGATCCTTTGCCGCATCTCAGACTGGGTGAGAAGGGGGTGGCCTGTGGCTCCGGGGGGGGGGGATTCACAGCATTCGCCTCCCGCAAGGGTGAACTGTCTGCCCACAAATGCTGCTTGATGTGGGGTGGCAGGGTAGTGATCCCGACCCCCTTAAGGGAACGAGTCCTCACAGTGCTCCACAAGACGCATCCAGGGGTGGTCCGGATGAAAGCCCTGGCCAGGTGCTACATCTGGTGGCCAGGGCTGGATCGGGACATCGAGGACTGGGTGAAGAGGTGTCAGCTCTGCCAAGAATCCCGACCTGAACCTCCCAGAGCCCCCAATAGAGCCTGGAAGTCCTCGCACAAGCCCTGGTCCCAGCTACACTTGGACTTCGCGGGGCCATTCCAGGGTCAACTCTTCATCCTGGTTGATGCGTACAACAAGTGGCTGGAGGTTTTTCCAGTACCATCCACCTCCTCGAAAGCAGCCATTCAGGCCATGTGGCACATCTTTAGCGCCCAGGGTATTCCTGACCCCCTGGTCACTGATAACGGCATGGCATTCACCTCTAGCGAATTCCAGGACTTCACCCGTTACAATGGGATTCGCCACATCAGGTCAGCCTCATTCCACCCAGCAACCAAAGGCCAAGCTGAACACATGGTTCGGACTACCAAGGATGTGCTCCGCCGCTTGGACAGCAAGGACTGAGACTACAAGCTGGCAGCATTCCTCTTTGGTCAGAGGACGACACCCCACACCATGACAGGCCACAGCCCCGCGGAGCTTCTCCTGGGATGACGCCTGACGTCCTGGCTGGATTGCCTTCATCCCAATCGAACCCCGGAAGAAGAGCCAGCCACAGAATCCCCCGAGGCGGCCAGAGGGTTCTTCCCTGAGGACCTGGTCTATGCCCGGAACTATGCGCGGGGACCACCATGGATCCCGTCCCAGGTGGTGAGAGTCAAGGGACCATGATCGTACAAGGTCTCCAGCGAGGATGGCCAGATACTCCACCACCACATTGACCAGCTGTGTCAGCAGGTACTGCCGTATGACCCAGAGGGCTCTGAGAACCCAGACACCTATGAAACTGCCACTACACCACAGCTACCAGACATCCTTGCCCTGCCAGATGAGACCCCCGGCCTATCTCCCCTCCATCCATCTGCCGACAGCGTGACCGCTTCCAGGAAAGCTGTGCAACAGGAACCTCAGCCACCAACACCGACCAGCTCTCAGCCGAGTGCACCGGTGTCACCTCCTGCCCTGGTTCCCATACCTCGCCGCTCAACTCGGACATGGGAAGCGCCCACCTATCTGCAGGACTTTGTGTGTGGATGTCTTTTGGACCAAGGGGGGAGGGATGTAATGTATCAAGCTCTGACCGCGTGCGCGGTAAGGTTGCCATACGGTCATGCGAAGCGCCCGAGCTTTGCTCGCAGGAACAATGAGCCATGCGGCTCCTAGCTTTCCGCAATCGGAGGGCTAGGCTCCAGGCCAAGAGCCTATGAAACTCTCGGTCACTGTAAACAGCCTGTTACTGGTGTAGGGGTGTATTTGGGGTGTGGGTTTTTTGCCCTTATAACCCGGCCTGCGAGCCGGTAGTTCTTGTCTTCTTCTGAGCTGAAATAAAGTATGAGAGCTGAAATCGCTAGTAAGTCTCAGTACTTTTCAGGTATAATGGTTAGAGTGTTGGACTAAGAACTGAGAGATCCAGCTTCAGACCCCAGACTAGGATTGGTAGGCCATGCCGGGCAACCAGCAGGATCTTGGGAGGTGGGAACATGGGAGGGGAACATGCGAACAATGACATCACTTCCTGGAGAACCTGAAGGTACCTAATGTCACGTCCAGGTTTTCCCTGGAAGTGACATCATGGTGCATATGACAGTAATTTTTTTAAATTCTTTCGCTGTTGCTCTGTGTGATGGTAGGTAACAAGAGTTGCCTGCAGGTGGCCTGTCCCGTTCCCGATGTCCGGGACCCGGAGACCCCCGGGGGACGGCAAGGGAAAGAAGGACCCCCGACCCCAGGCCCCCGCACTAACTCACCAGGCAGCGGCCGACCGGCAGACCGGGATGCGGCGAGGAGCGGAGAGTGGAACGGCGGGCGCGCCCGGAGCGGGCGGCGCAGCCCGAGAGGGGCCGCAAGCGTCGAGAGCCCCGGGGACGCCGCCGAAGCCGACGGAGAGGGCCGGAAACCGCGAGGCGGCGGGGAACTACCTGGAGGCGGGGGACGCCCCGTCGGGGGTCCTCCCTA
>NW_015170290.1:80074-88199 GCF_001447785.1 Gekko japonicus | reverse complement strand
AGTGATATACCGAGGGGCCGACTACTTGCTCCGACTCTTCGAGACCGACGCCGGGTTGTCCGGCGCCAGGGGGGGTGTGTCCCGTTCCCGATGTCCGGGACCCGGAGACCCCCGGGGGACGGCAAGGGAAAGAAGGACCCCCGACCCCAGGCCCCCGCACTAACTCACCAGGCAGCGGCCGACCGGCAGACCGGGATGCGGCGAGGAGCGGAGAGCGGAACGGCGGACGCGCCCGGAGCGGGCGGCGCAGCCCGAGAGGGGCCGCAAGCATCGAGAGCCCCGGGGACGCCGCCGAAGCCGACGGAGAGGGCCGAAAACCGCGAGGAGGCGGGGAACTACCTGGAGGCGGGGAACGCCCTGTCGGCGTTCCTCCATATGAGGGGGGGCGGGGCTTGCGTCCGAGGGAGGAAGGGGCGGCACCGGGTGTACGGCACGGGAATAAAGGTCCGGCAGAGACGGGGGCCGGGGAGGAGTGGATGCGGTGGCGATCACGACGCTGAGAGAGAGACAGAGGTGATCGTAGCATCCAGGCAGAGGGACAGTGGGGGTGACGTCAACCCCGTCCCCTGCCAGTCTGAGGTCCCACGCTTGCCGCAAATTCCCGTGCAAACCTCCGGACGTTGCTTCCTCGCTCGGGACGGCCCGCCGGTGCCACGGCCTCTGGGGGCGCCCCCCCCCGGGACGCGTCAGAGCCCGACATGGCCTTCCTCCAGAACAGGAGACCTAGCAACCCTACCCCACACTCTGCTATGAAGCTCACTTGGTGACCTTGAGACAGTCTCCCTGTCTGCCTAACCTACCCTCATAAGGTTATTTGAGGACAAAATGGAGGAGATAACAACAATGTACACTACCCTGAGATTCTTGGAGTAAGGGCTAGATAAAAATGTCCTGAGGGGATAAATGCCTGTGGATGATCAGCCATATAGATTGCTGGTCTTCCATTCCATTCACACACAGAGAGAAACAGAGAGAGACAATGAGGGTATCCTTCACATGCATGCCCAGAAACATTTCAGTTTCATGTGATCACACAAGGCACACATGTGGGTAAAATGATGCCCTGCCCATATGGTCACATTATTCCCACATGCAGTACACAATGTTCAATCATTTAGATATTGTTTTTAATTATGCATTTTGCATTTTGTGAGCTGTCTCAGGAGCCTTTAGGCTGAGGGTGCCAACTTGAAATAAGTTAAATAAATAAACTGCACCTTGCTGATGCAAGTAATGGGATTGAAAAGGGCTTAATGTTGGCTGGCTTATGCCGAGTGTGGTTGCTGTTAGGTCCAGCTATCTCCATAGCAAGTGGCTTTGTCTGAGATCAGCTTTTAAAATAATCCATTGACTATCAGACAAAATGCATCATTTTAAAGTTCCAAGCACCCCCACAACCAAAGGGTCAATTCTCAGCAATTTCCAGAAGGCTTGAATCCAATCTCCAAGGCTCTTATCCCATTGATTTACTTTTTGAATAAATCTGTATGGAATCAGGCTGTACATGGGATTTCCTTTTGTTTTGAATGGGTTCACCAATAGCACAACATTCAAAAGTAATAGTCAAGAATGCCATATAAAGAGATCTGGAGACATACCGGGAAACAATCCCTGGTGAGAAGAAACAACAGGAAGGCAACTGTCCACTGTGATTTTCAAGATTTTTTGAAGAGGGAGTTCCACCTTTGTCAGTCCTGTTAGAAAAAGAAAATGCACAGAAGAAACTACAAGTGCCGAGAAAGGATCCGTAACAAAGGTAATTGAGACCCAGCATGACATTTTATTTATGGAACACAACACCATATTCATTTGTGGCTACACAACAATGAGGCAAGACCATCCAGTGCATCAGTGAAAGAGATGTCTTAGGACTGTAACTGGAGCCAGGGCTTTTTCATTGGTGGCTCCGTACTGGTGGAATGAGCTCCCGGAGGAGATCAGGGCCCTGTGGGACCTCTTACAGTTCCACAGGGCTTGCAAGATGGAGCTTTTCCACCAGGCTTTCAATTAGGAGCCGCCACCATCACTAGTTACCATCACTAGTAACTATCACTAGTAACAACTGTAGAGCCTGGTTCCTGGTGAATTATTGACAGCCTGTGCGTGTCGAGCAGTGTTCCCTCTAAGCAGAGTTAGTGTGAGCTGGCTCACAGTTTTTTAGCCTCTGGCTCACACATTTTTGTCTTAGCTCAGGAAGAATGGCTCCAGAGCAAACTAATTTATGCAGTCGCCAAATTGCTTGCTCACAACTTTAATGCCAGTAGCTCACAAAGTAGAATTTTTGCTCACAAGACTCCATAGCGTAGAGGAAACATTGGTGTCGAGTAAGATCAATGTTGGAAATGAACATCATATGGTATGCAGTCTTGCAGCACCACCATTGTGATATTGGAATAACATCGATAGCACTTAATGTGTAATATTATATTGTTTTAACGAACTGTTTAATGGTTTAAATTATTTGATTGTTGGTCGATGTTTTATTTTGTGTGAGCTGCCCTGAGCCCGCTCTGGCAGGGTAGGGCGGGATATAAATGAGAATATAAATAAAATAAATAAAACGAAATTGATAATTCAACACAACCATAATAATGTCAGATCATAGACAGAACAGAAATTTGAATCTACATATTAGTACTCTGATAATATGAAAAGTATCTTTTCATGGTTGTTTTCACACAAATGTGGCAAACATGTATCTTACAAGTATGTACATCAGGATAGGCTAGTTTCTTTTGAGTGTACTCATTGAAGCATTAAAATACGCTGATCTATAATCAGACCAAACCTTGGACTGAATGCTATGATTCTCTTCTGCTAAGTCTTCCTTCAACAGGGAAAGTCTTCCTCCAATGGAAAGGCTTCCTCTGATGGAGTAAGTCTTTGCTTGTTGAAGGAAGTCTTTCTCTGTTGGACGAAGATGGTGGAAGGGAGTCGTAGGATTCAACCCCTGGTGTTGTGTCCAATTTCCAGCTCCAGAGCACTATATTCTCCAAGGCTGCTATGGAAAGAAGAACTGTCAAACCACATTCTGTACCAACATACAGTATTTTCTATATATGTTATTCTTTTTAAAAGATTATTTGCAAACACTAACGATTTTCCCCTTCGTGTTTTGTTTCTTCATTTAGTGATACCAGGAGTGATTTTTTCTCAGCTTGAAGCCTGTTCATCCTGTCATTGTGATTTCACTGCTTTTCTTTACTCCTACAAATTAAGAAATACAAAATTATTTTAATTTGCTTCCATGAATACAAACAGAATCTCCATATGCAAATAAAATATGATAGATTTAACCTTACAGTAATGTACTTTCTTGGAATAAAACTTTCTTTTGTTTTCTCTCTCCCTCTTCCTATGTATCCATTGCCTGATGAAAACGATTCAACTCAAGAAGATTACTTGTGTTCAGGAATGTTTTCCTTTTAATAGATAGAGATTGTAGCCATTTTGGTCCACCCTAAAAAACATGAAACTCAAAGCCCTACAGTATCTTGTATTAGGACTCACAAAATATCAGAAAACAATACACAAGCTTCTGAATTCTCCATAACTTTTCATCCAGTGGGATATCTGGTATCCTTTTTTTTTAATGTAAGGGGGGGGGAAATCAGGTACTGATGGAAGGGCTGGTGGTCTGTATTTTGTAGAATATATTGCAAACCACTGGATTAGGTGGTGTAACAGATTTCAACTTGCACCAAGGGCCTTCTGGGATAAAATAGGGGGAAATGGCAGTCTTCACTGGGGAATGGAAAAGCCAGCAGCTAGTCAAACAGCTCTCCAGCTTCAAATGGAAAATGCAGGTCCCCTTAATAGGCTCAGAGCCGAGGGGAAATGTGGTAGTCCTTATATAAACAAAGCAAGATCAAATGATGCAGTAAATTAATTACAGAGGGTACAAGCAGCTGCATTGTTCCTCAGACAAATTCCAGAAACAGAAGTTGTATAATACCCTTTAATAGGATCAACCTAAACAACACAAAATCATGTGCAAGCTTTCAGGTTTCTGAGAATTCTTCATCAGACTGGATGTTCAGTAGAAAAAGAAGAGGCAAATACATTACTTCAAGGCAAAGTTCAAAGTCTGCAGCGGTAGTCTTTATATGGAAGTGTACACTGGATTAGTTATGATGGTGTTGGGCACAAAACAAGTTTTCAAGTTGTACTAAGTTGCTGTGACAAAAGGAGAGAAAACGTTGGCATGGATTGTTGTGCATCATCTAAGTTCATCTTGACTTTGGTCATATAAGGAGGACTACCACCAGGTATTACATGTATTTTAATTAACCACCTAAATCTATCATTATAACAGTTTCAGTGGGAATGACTAGGGTATCATGTACCAGTTACAATGATCAGGTAAGAAACATATTGTAGAAAAACATCCATATTTTCCCATTTATCTTCTCTTCTTATCCAAAAGAGAATCTCAAATCGGAAACAACAGTGTGTTTCAGAATCCTAAACAGTAATCTGTTGCCACAGTTCTCAGTACATGAAATAGTCTTCTTCAGTGAAGCACAGGCTAACTTCTAGGAATTGAGTTCTTCTTGCTCAACCTTTCAAACCAACTTTTGCTTATGAAATCATTGGGTCACAAAATGGGTTGCCAATATATAATTTTCTAAAAGAGAAAGCTCTGCTCATGTTTCTGTAACTGATGTTTGAGGATTAATATGGGAAGCCAATGGAGTTCCTTCATGAACTTTGATCTGTTAATAATTTCCTACAGCATGTTAAAGCATATCATAGATCTCTGTGCCTGTTTCCTTTGAACCGCTTGTCCATTCCAAGAATTTTGTGTCATACCTGGAGTCTTTCAAGCAATATTAACTTCTTGGCTTATAAATGTTCACCATGTCAGTTTGGAATCCTTGACTTTTTTCACTTCCAAACTCCAGTATTTCCAGGGAAAAATAAAGCTCCTATACTTGGTGATACTTGAGGCTCCTCCTTTAGTCCCTTCCCCTCACTACAAAAGAGCGACATATCCTCCTTCCCTCACTACCATTGTGACCTTTGCAAGTAGGCAACCCTGTGCATTCTGGGTAGGGTAGCTGTAGCTAAAAAAAGCATCTGTGTTAATGATGGCATATAATCAGTTTTAAGCTGGACTGATTACTTGTTTTTTTCATTGAGTGTTCCCTCTTCATTACTTCAGGCTCAACGCTAGCCAGCCTTCTACTTGTATACTCTGAAATTATCATTAGCAAACAAGCAATAGAAAGACAGCTCAAGGATGTCAGCAGGATTTCAGACCCCAGAGAAAACATGAGTTGCTCCCTTTCCATGTTGAAACAACCTTGTGTTGAACATGGCATCTGGCCCAACCCTGGTCTCTTTCTTTTTTTTGGCTCAGTACTCCCTTATTATGGTAACATACTCATAATGATTTTGAATATTACCTGTGTGATTGTGTATGTCTGGCTTTACTTTGAAGATTTTATCAGATTTTTGACCAGCAACTTATTGAAGAGTCCATCTTCTCATGTTTTTCTTCTTGATGCCATAATTGGATGAGTGTGTTCTTGGTGAGAAGCCTTAGTCTTGTTCTCTAAGAGTGGAGTTGTTTGTGTAGAAGAAACACTTTGTGAAAGTGTTTATTCACAGAGCTGGTCCTGGACCCGACAAAAATTATTCATTTGGATACATAACATTATTTTTAGGCCTGTTTTGCTATGCATCTAGTATTAAATTTTTGAATAGGTTTTCCTCCCCTATGAGGAACTTACAGTTGCATCTATTAACAAAACATAATAACAATGCACAAAAGAAAGAAATTAGTATATTCTATCTAGGCTCTTCTTTGCTTTGTCTTCTATTGTACTGCAGAAAGCCCCTTTGTGTTTTTCTGTGATTTGCTACCCTTCATATATATATTAAGAACATAAGAAGAGCCATGCTGGATCAGACCAGTGTTTCACACAGCAGCCAACCAGTTGACCTTGACGGCCAACAAACAGGGCATAAAGGCCAAAGCTTCATGCTGCTTTCTTAGCCCTGGTATTCAGAGGTTTCTTGCATTTGTAAAGGGAGGTTCCCTTCAATCACTATGGCTCGTGGGCATTGATGAATCAGGTAGACCTTGTGTCTGAATAGCTATATTTTTCTAGAATATTAGCTGTCCCTGCACCACAAATACATGAATCTATTGCAAGTGAGTTCAGAGAACTCTTTTGTAGCTAGTACGTTTTTATCCTGCCCTTACTCCAAGGAGTTGAGGATGCTCTACATGGTTCCCCTTTCCCTTTTTTTAATCTTCCCAGCAGCTCTGTGAGTTTGGGTGTATTACTGTTTACTGAGCTTTCATGGCAGTGTGGGGATCTGAACTGAGGTCTCTCAGACTCTAGTCCAACATTCTAGCCATTACACCACAATGGCTGTGTAATATTGCTGGTTCTCAGTGTTTTCTCTGTCGCACACAAGTACCTTCACATTGAACACAGGAAGTTGCCTTGTACTGACTCAGACCATTGGCTTATCAAGGTCATTATTGTCTACTCTGACTGGCAGCTGTTGACCAGGGTCTCAGACAGAGGTCTTTCACATCACCTTCTATCTGATCTTTTCAGCTGGAGAGGACAGGGATTGAAACTGGGGCCTTCTACATGGAAAGCAGATGCCTTACCACTGAGCCATGACCTCACTCCTGGTATTCCTGCAGCCCCGTTGTAATATTTCCAAGACCATCATTCCAACAAACAGGACTCAGGGGAGAACTATGCAAGTGAAGGGAAAGGACTATCAATAGGTTTGATTCTCCGGATTCCATTTAATTCTACAGCACAAAGTGTATGGGCTTCAATTTGTGACAAATATGAGAGGTGGAAAGCTTCCCTTTATACCAGACACTGGTTCACTAGTAGGGTTACCAGCTCCCACTGCCTGACACCATTCAGCTGGTCAGTGGGAGGAAATGCCTGGACTGAATTGCTCCCCGATGCCCTCTGTGCCCTCGTGTCTTTTATGTTCCCCTCCACTGAGGAGCTTAGAGGATTAAAGAGGATGCTCAGATGGCTAGAGTGATCTTGGTGGCATACTCGTGACAAAGCTACAAGAACACTTTATAGAGCCCAAGTGAAGACCTATGAAGTGACAGTGAAGACAGCTAAGAAGGCTTTCTTTTCTGCCTCCATTATGTCCAGTGCGGCTTTTAGGGTGGTGGGGCAACAGACTTACCCAAGGAGAGAGTCCTAAAGTACTAGTGCTTTGGTTATTAGCTGTGACTTCTTTGCAGGCCTCGGTTCCTGCCGGAGTGCACCGGAGCACCGTTCCGCCAGTCAGGTGCCCAGGGGGTGGGCACATAAGCCCTGCCCCCTGCTCCCACCAGCCATCAGTTGGGACACAGTGGGGGGGGGAACGTTCCCCGCCTCCCTGAGCCCGGGGTTGTGGCCTTGGACTCGTAGGGGCAAATTCCACTTCTCGTGTGTGATGTCCGAGTGGCATTGCCTCCCTGAGCCCCTCGAACATCACATGCCAGAGGTCATTCTGGCTCCCCCAGCTCTCGGGAGGGGCTCTTTAAAAAGTTATGGCTGCCATCGCTGTTCTCAGCGGCACCTGCGACGCCCACAGGGGGGGAGGGGCAGGGCGAAATGTTCCCTTGCCTCCCTGAACCCCGGGGGGGTGGCCTTGGACTTGTAGAGGCAAATTCTGGCTCCCCCAGCTCTCGGGAGGGGCTCTTTAAAAAGTTATGCCCCCCGTCGCTGTTCTCGGCGGCGGCTGCGACGCCCGTTGAGCTGTGGGACTGCTGAGCTGCCCTCCTCGCCTTTTACAGGATCCGGGCCTGAAAAACAGCCTGCAGAGCCACCCCCCTCCCCTCCTTTTTCAGGCTCCGCGCTCCGCGCTAGAATGCCGGGCCTATGGGCCATTGAAGTCAATGGCGAAAACATAGGGTATATTCTGGGGGCTGGAGGGGAGGGGGTTTGAGGGAGAGGCTCCAAACTCGCAGGGTAGCTGCTGGAGCCTCTTCCCAAGATACCAACTAAGATTGAAGAACATTGGACCAGGGGGCCCAATTCTACGGGCCCCCAAACAGGTTGCCCCTATCCCCTACATTGTTCTCTAAGGTTTTTTCCCAACATAGAGAACAACGGAGGGGATGGGGGCAACCTGTTTGGGGGGC